>NW_026067927.1:23344141-23354894 GCF_014885135.2 Alexandromys fortis
TTTTTTTTTTTTTTTTTTTTTTTTTTTTTTTTTTTTTTTTAGTCTAATAGCCAGGGGGAGGGGCATGAGAATAGCTCCCTCCTTCCCCAGAAAGTTAGCTCTCACAGACCCTGGTCCCTCCTCGGTACTGCGTGTCTAGAGCTTTGCATGTCCTTCCAGGCCTTACAGATGTGTGGAGGGCTATGGGTGAAGGCTGGTTGGTCTACCTGGCCCTGGCTGTCTGCCTAGCTCCCACACCTGCCCATATATACCACACCACTCCCGTTTACTCAATGCCTGGACCTGGCCCGGCCCCTCACTTCCCAGTCGCTGGATCAGCCCTCTTGTATGACTCGCATGTGTCCTGCCCTCTAAGAAGGAATGAGAAGCAGGACAGGGCCTTGGTCCTTTTACAACCCAGCTACGTGCCTGCCTCACCTATCCACGTTAGCTCTTGGCATTCGTTCCCAGAAGGGTCAGAGCGGCTCCGGGACCCTTGTAAAAGTTGAACTGTAAGAAGTCGCCAGACTCCAGCATTGCTGGAAGGCCTTGTGGTGTCCCAGAGAGCAAAGGTGGCTGGCTTAGGAGGACCCAAGTGTGGAGGCTTTTGGTGGCCAGGGCTACTAGTCCTTAGTGTCTTCCAGCCTCAGTGTGGCCCCTCAAAGAGTCACTGGGGTCCCCATAACTAACAGCAAGGGGAGCTCCTGGGATTGAAACTAACAAGTGGCAGAGGCTGGGTGGCCTTGGGGAGGAGACTCAATGCTCTCAGGCTTCCTGTATGGTAGAGAAAATAAAAACAATTACTAGCTACTGTCTGATGTTGGGAACTGTGCTTGGGGGATGCCATGGAACCCCAAGGCTTAATGAAGCTCATCTCAAAGAAGGAGCTGAAGAGCACAGATTCAGTGCCCCCCTAACACAGGCAGGACAGGAACGCAAACCTAGGCAGGTGGCCTCTGAGTTAGCTTCGTCCTTCCTTCCAGCTTCTTCCGTCAGAATTTGGCAGGGTTCTGGAGGTGAGAAGGACAGCACCCCACCCTGAGCCTACAGTCTCCCCACTTCCCCACCCTCTCACCTCTCCCAGATTCTGTGCTAGGTAAGTCAGTACTCGACCCCAGATGAGGCTTGGCACAGGTGCTTCTGTCCTTTACAATGGCTCTTCCCAGGAGCCTCGAGAGAAGCATACAGACCAAAAGAGGTGACCCAGAGAACTCTCCCCAGGGAACCTGAAGTGTGAGGACCCTACCCACCGTGGGTCTCCAATGCCCACACACCTAGGAGCATCTATTATTAGTCTGGCCTGCTTGAATTCACTATTATGAATGGACTCATTTGTGCCTTGGGCTTGTAGGCTGAAAATTGGGTTTGTGAGACTTAGACCTGTTCTTGTTCATGTGGTGACGCTATATTCTGTTTGTGCTGGGTGACGTTTGTTCTGCTGTGGGTGTGGCTCAGCTTGTTAATCCTCTGGTGACAGGACACGTCCAGTTAGGCCTGGTACAGGCAGGAACACTCTGGTGTTTGTGCCCACATTCCCACTGTGGGTGCGTGGGAGTTAGTTGCCAGGCTGTGGGGCAATGGTCACCAGATAGTCACTGTGAGTGGAAGCTGACTACTCTTTCTCCTGAGTAGTTCATACCCACTGCTTCTGGGAGGAGGGGATGAGAGTCCCCATTTGTTTTTGAAGATTGAAAAGGATAAACTCCAAAAGAATTTCTACTTGCTGTGGACCTGTTCACACTTATTATGATTTTAAAACTTGAACTATGATCATATGTAACATAGCACACAGATCTTAACTGTCGAGTGTGCAGAGTTGATTGCCATCTTCACTAGACTTAGTTAGGGAACATTTTGGTATAGGGGACAGATTGTAAGAGCCAGAGGACCAGGACCACGTGTTAGATAGCATATATCGAGATACGACAGGGACGTTGGACTCACGAAATTTCAACAGTATAGTTGCCTAAACAAGACCTGCATAATGGTACCCGTTGTTGTACCAATGCAGATGAAGGAAATTTTCCAAGGCCCCACCTTTAGATGAAGAACTACAGGCAATTGGTGGCTACTGAGAGAGGGACAAGCTCCCTGATAGATTATCCAATCCCCATTGGTCACCCTAAACACGTCTACATAGGACCAATAGATTCATTAGGTTGTGTGTGTGTGTGTGTGTGTGTGTGTGTGTGTGTATATATGCAATTTAATCTTATAATAGGTTATATATGTACGTTTAGCAGTATTAACTAAAGAAGTTACGGTTTTGAGGGGATAAAGGTGGAGATGGTAGCAGTTGGTGGGGGGTGATGTCAATACTATACTCATGTATGAATTTCTCAAATAAAAAATAAATTTGGAAAAAATAAAACAAACTGAACCCTGCCCAGGTCTGTGGCGGTCCTTTAAAATCAGGGAAAACTATGAATGAAAATCGAGTCTCCCTTCTCCAGCCTGTATCTCCGCCACGAGCTGTCCATGACTGCAGCCTAGTGGGCTGCTCAGGCTGTCTTCCTTTGAAAACATCATGCAGACATCATTCTCCTCACCTCACTCTTTGGGTCCTCGGTCCTCTGGCTTTTCTGTATGGTAGGGTGTCTCTGTAGATGCAGGAAGAGATCCACTGTCTCCCCCGCTTCAACCCTCCCAAAGGTCCCGAGCTCTTGTGTCTGTGTGATGCCTTGCCTGCATTTTGCCAAGGTCCAGACTGTCTGGTACCAGAGGCCATATCTGTGCTTGTTTGATGTCCTGAAGCTGTTCTTTGCATCAGTCACAGCGTGTGCACCCAGGAGCCATTGTTAAGTCAAAGGAGAGTGAGCTGAGTGCAAACACTGGCAACCACACCAGCTCTGGTTAAGGAGATAGCCACCGACAGGCTAGTGGCCTAGACGGTGTGGGTACACTGCACCTGACCAGAAGAGAGAGAGTGGCTCCTATCCATTAGACTGCTCAAAACAGTCCTGGACGATACACTTATGAACAATGCAGCTCTGGAGACTTCCATTTGTTTGCTCGTTGGTTTTTCTGAGACAAGATTTCTCTGTGTAACCCTGGTCGTCCTAGAACTCACTCTGTAGCCCAGACTGGTCTCAAACTCAGAGACCTGCCTACCTCTGCCTCCCGAGTGCTGCGGTTAAAGGCGTGCGCCCCCACTGCCCGGTTCCCTCTAGTTAATGTTTTTATGACACAGCTCTATGGTTTGCATGGGAGATGTCACTCAAAGGCTGATCTGTACAGCAGGTTTGCCAGCTGATGGGCTCTTTGGAAGTGATTGCCCACCCACGCAAGATTTGATACCATTATTGAGAATTGATGGACACTTCAGGAGGTGGGGCTTCCCCAGAAGAAGTAAGCCCCTAGCGCTTTTCTCCTCTCCCTTTCTCTCTGTCTTTTTCTCTGCTTCTTGGCTGCTGTGAGTTGAGCAGGCGCCTAGGCCACACGAAATTCCTCCTTGGTCACCCTGCCATACCTTAAGTCCAGAAACAATGGAGCCAGACGGCTGTGGGTTGCAACCTTTGGAGATGTGAGCCAAACAAGGACTTCCTCCCTGCGGCTGTTTCTCTCAGCATCTGTCCGATGTGAAGCCACTGGCTGGCCGGCACTGTGGAGCCTAGGTAGCGGAGACCAGGCCACAGGTGAAGAAAGGCTGCTAGATTCTGCTCAGAGCAGCTAGATAGGGCTTCAGGGCTTCAGTAATTCACCGGCATTCATATTGGGAAATGGGGTTTCGCCAAGGACCAGGGGAGAGAATTTGAATGTCTCCTATCTACAAACAGCACACGGGCTTTGATACCTAGTCCTCACCCTGGGGACCTGATGCGTCTCCCTATTCCATAGGCCAAACATCTGGAACCCAGACCAGCCCCAAGCAGCAAGGTTGGGGGCGGGGGGATGAATGAGCATGAGGACCTGAGTTTCACCCTCAGGATTGCCCCCCCCTTTTAAACATACTTGTAGCCTCAGCACCAGAGGGGCAGAGACAGACAGATCCCCAGGGCTTACTGACCCGTCAGCCTCACCTAGTCAGCAAGCCCCAGGTTCTAGTGAGAGACCTTGCCTTAGAAGAGAGCAAGGAAGGAAGTCCAGGTGACAATTCCTGAGCCCCCACACATGTCACACGCATGACACACACGTGCACGTGAGAGAAAATGGAGGAGCTGGGTTTTCACTATGTTCTCGGACCTCCGAGCCTGCCCTCGAACCTTCGTCCTTCCCCAGCCCTCCTAGAGACCTGACAGCGCTGAGATTCCTTCCCCTTCGATATGAAAGCCCGCCTGGGTCCCTGGAGCAGCATGGTGGCTCTCTCCCAGCATTCAGGAAAGAAGTGGCATCTGTGGGTTGTTTTTTCCTCCAAGCAAGGAGGGGACTGGAGCTTCCATGTGTCATCAGCACACACTTTGATGGGGACCGATGAGTCACCGAGCCGCACAGGGAGGGTTTTCACATACATGGTTTGTGGGTAAGCCCGCTTTCTGCCCTTTAAGGCAGAATTTTATTTGATTTTTCCCCCCCTCCTTGTCTTTGTGGATGAGTTTTCCAGACATAACCAGAAGACAGCGTCATCGTTTGACCTGACCTCTGTTCCTCAGGAGGCTGTGGTGACAGTGGGGTGCTCTGATCTGGGGATGCTGTCTTGCTTTCAGGGTGGCATGGTGGTTGAGTGGCCCAGTGGAGGGGATGACGGTGGCCTGCAGTTTTGTATTGGCCTCAGTGGCTCCTGCCCGCCCATTGGCTTGGAAACGAGGCTAGGCAGAGACTTTAAAGAGCAGCCACAGCTGTCCCCACAGAGGAATTTACCCTTACCCTTCCAGAGGTGACGCATGCCCAGTGGGGCGGTGGCGCAGGTCGGGGAAGGGGAGACTCTGGGAGAAGCTGACTGGCTAGTGTTGGGGTCACAACTCTGTCACCGAGGCCCTGAAGCATCAGTGTTTCGAACCTTCACGGTAGCCCTAGCACATGCCGAGCCCCATAGACAAACAGAGATACCCACTCGTGGAGACGCAAGTCCACTCCTAACAGAGCTGCTGCATGGTGGCAACATTGTGCTGGGGGACTGTGTTCTGAGAGTGGTAGAAAAACCAGGCAGGGGGACTGGAGAGATGGCTCAGCACTTAAGAGCATTGTGTGCTCTTCCAAAGGACCCGAGTTTGATTCCCAGCAACCACATGGTGGCTCACAACCGTCTGTAATGAGGTCTGGTGTCCTCTTCTAGCCTGCAGGCATGTATGCAAACAGAATATTGTATCCATAATAAATAAATATTTTTTTAAAAGAGAAAAAAAGAAAAACCAAGGCAGATCTACAGAGGCTCAAGCCAGGCTCTCTGCAAAGAGCTGTATCTGTCCTTAGATGGGGTAGGTTTCCAGGACCATTACAGTAAAAGACACCCAGAAGGTCAGGGTCCCTTGACACTGCCAGGATGGCAGCAGGCACCTATAGGTGCTAGCTCTTAAGGCTCTTATTGAAGTCTGAGTTGAATTCTCTACTCAGGTCTCCTCTTTCCCAGCCTCCCGACCAGTTCAAAGAACTTGATTTCATGTCTCATTGCTTCTCAGAGAGAAGTTCACAGCTTTGCATTACTTGGCTGCATAGAGAGTCTGATTGTGAGGCAGGGGGGTGACTCAATTGGTAGAGTGTATGCCGAGCATACACAAAGCCTTGAGTTCAATTCCTAGCACTCCATAAACCAGGTAAAGTGATGTACACTTTGTAATCTGGGAATTTGGGAAATGCAGCCAGGAGGATCAGACATTCAAGGTCACTCTTGGTTATGAAGTAAATTCAAGGCCAGTCTGGCCACATGTTACCCTATCTCAAGTAAATAAAAGAAATTCAAATCTAAGTCATGAACTGGGGTAGGACCGCTTACACTATGTTGAACCAACATTCTCTCCGGATGACTAGTGCAACCCAGGCTTCAACAGCCAGAGAAAATGGAAAGCACAGTGTTTGTTGAGTGACTACTAGATTCTGTCCATTCCATCTGTCATCTTGTCTAAGCCGCACAGTGTCCCTGGATGGTGACATTTTACAAAGAATAGAACCAGTCCTCATGGAATAATTTTCTCATGCAGCCAGGCCCGAATTCCACCTCAGAATCTGACGCCTCCCTCTGACCTCATTGCTGTGTCCCTCAAAGCCTTAGGTCAAGTGCCAATGCCTGAATGTGTTCTCTGGATCCTCTGTTGTGTCCCCTCCCCTCATATTGGTGACTTAGAATTCACCATGATGAGCTACCTGGAGCCCACACTCCCGGAAAACGTTCGGGTTTTCCTGGGGTTCTCAGTTACTGTCTGAACCCCATCTCCCTCCTAGCACGAGGTCAGGAGAAGGTACAAGGATCACTCCTCATTCTAACCCAGCTCTAACATCACAGGCTGTCACAAATGAGCACAGAGGCCAACTGTACATTCGAGGCCCTGGTCCTTCTCCAAGTCCTGTCATCCAGGCCCGGTGACAGGAGGTCATGCCTGCAGCTTGGCGGAGGTTGCCCAGCACCCATGTGGTGCCTCATAACTCTGTAACTCCAGTTCCAGGAATCCACACTCTTCTGACCCTGGAAGGCACTCGACTTACATACGGTGCACATACATGCAGGCGGGCAAAATACTCATACACATAAAATAAGTAAATCTTTAAAATATTTTTTTAAGACACTTAAAGAAGGGTTTCTGTTGGCTCATAGCTCATGCATACAGCCCACAAGAGAGATGTGGCAGCTAAGGAAGCTGCTCACAGTGTGTCCACAGGTAGGACGCAGAAGGAGATGTGAGTGCTGGTGCTAAGCGCCATTTTATTCAGTCTGGGACCCCGGCCCATGAAATGGTCAGCTACAGTGACAGTGGGTCTTCCCATCCCAGTCAGGTCTCTTGGAAACGCCTTCACAAGACATGCCTGCAGTGTGTCTCCCAGTGATTCCAAGTCCTGCCACGCTGACAGTGAAGATGAACCATCACAAGTGTTTGCGCTGAGCAACTCCACCTGGCTTTAATGTTGAGCGAGAGGCCCCGCTCCAGCCTATCAGAGCACGAGGGTTTGTCACGGGTCGGGCCCTGGTCAGTCAAGAATGCCTGCGATTGAGGTCACCAAGCCAAAGGTACTGCGAGTGACCCCCAAGTTCAGGTTAGGTGGCAAGACCTCAGTGGGCCTCATTTTGGCGTCTTCTAGAACGTCCTGCCTCTGGTACTGTGTGGGAGGTGGCGTGCAGAAGTGGGCAGGAAGGAGAGTAGTAGGCACTGGTGTGAAGTAGTTCCCAGCACGTGTTGTTGAGAAGGGAGAGCCAGGTGCTCGAACCTACACATGCTGGAGCACTGGTTCTGTAGCTGACATGAGGAGCCCAGACGTCCTTGGCGTGCTGTGTGATGGCTCAGTCGTGTGAAGACGGTGGAAGCGGCACAGACGAGGCTTCTAGAAAATGCCCAGCCCCGCCTGCCGCCTGCACGCATACGAGTCTGTTCTCACTGTCGTGATGCCGGCACCACCAGCCTTGTCATCCCAATCGGGGGCTCTATCCCCATTCAAAAACAATGCCCCGTTTCCCTGACCCAATCCCCAACAACTGTCGTTCAACATGCTGTCCCCGAAAGCTGGCTACGCTCAGCACCTTAACATGAGTGGAATCCCACGAGACTTGGCCGTGTGTCACTCAGCAGAATGTCTTCCAGGTCATGTATGCTATGGCGTGTGTCAGCATTTCTGTCCTTTTGAAGGCTGAGTAATACTCCCATGTGTATGTACGTGTGCCGCCGTTGGTTCATGACGTTGTGAACTTGCGTTGCTTCTGCCTATTGGCCGTTGTGAACAATGCTATTGAACAGGGATACACTCATTCAATATGCTGGTACACACCTAATGTCTGAGTACCACCCATCTACAATGTACCAGACTGGCATGGAGTCTCTTAAGCCTTAAGATGCTTCTTATGTGTGGGCAGAACTGAGGGTCCTAGCAGGGTTTTTCAGGGTGGGCATTAGCGCTGGGGAAGCTTATGGGAAGAAGCCTTGATTTGTTGGTGGTTTGATGGTCTGTGCTGTTGTGGAAGGAAGATGTAGGATCTTCCCCCGTGGCTTCTCATTGCCAAGGACCGTAAGTCAGCTGAGGCTGACGTCCCTGTCCGAATTCTCCTGGAAATTCTTCCTGTACCCTGCCAGGTCCCCAGGTAGCTCTCTGACATCACAGATGATGCAGGTGTGGAGGGTTCTGGATGGCTGGGCTCCGCCCACTTGAGGCCACACAGGACTAGGGCTTGTGCATTGCAGCAAGGGCCAGGGCAGGCTTTGGGGTGATAATGTAGATTCCACAGCCCCCTGAGGAGTCAGAGGGAGCGGACTACCAGGACGACTAAGGAAAGGAAGACCTGGCACCTAGCAAATGGAGGATGAGCTGAGGGTCTCTCACTGTGACCCCTTGATGATGTGATCAGGCTAAATGGATCAGCCTGGCTCAAGGAACAGCTAGATGCGAGGGGCTAGGCCCCTGGACTGCAGGCCAGCCCCACCTGCTGTTCCCCAGGAATGTGGGTTTCCCAAGACCTCCAGCTCCAGCTGTTTAAAAAAATATCTCCCTCTCTCATAGTTCTGGGGCAGAGTCCAGAGTCGAGGTGTGAGCAGGGCCTTGCTCCCTTGGAGTCTCTGGGAGCATCCTTGCCTGATTTTGTACAGCTTCTGGGGGCTGCAAGCAACCCTTGGCCCTCCCCTCCTTCCTTCTGGCCACACAGCTCCATTCTCTGCTTATGTCTGCTTATACATGTAGTAGTGTGTGTGTGAGAGAGAGGGGGGAAGGGAGAGGAGAAGGGAGGAGAGAAGGAGAGTTTCCATGTGGATTATTGTAAGGGCACCAGTTAAGGACCCAGCATAATCAAGCATGACCTCATCTTATTTGATCCCATCCATAAATACCCCATTTCTACTAAGGTCACAGTCACATGCCTTATAACTGGGGTATAACTCCTGGGGAGACACAGGTCAACCCACACTGCCAGCAGGGTCACCCTGGAAAAGGGAGAGGTCCCTTCGATCGCCACCTTATCTATGCCAACAGGTTGGGATGTGTCTACCTCACAACCAGCCAACAGGCGTGCGGGTTGGATCTTGTTTGTTTTTTTTTTTTTTCTTAAAGATTTATTTATTTATTTATTTATTTATTATGTATACAACATTCTGCCTCTATGTATGCCCACACGCCAGAGGAGGATGCCAGATCTCATTACAGATGGTTGTCAGCCACCATGTGGTTGCTGGGAATCAAACTCAGGACCTCTGGAACAGCAGCCAGAGCTCTTAACCACTGAGCCATCTCTCCAGCCCCCGGATCTTGTTTTTTACAGGGCTCTAGAGTCCCCAGGGTTTCCTGACAGCCCTTGCCCAGATCTGTAAGGCCAAGTCTGCATTTAGCCCAGACCCCCAGGGTTCCTGGTCCATGGCAGTTGTTTGAAGGCTGTGCCTCTGGTGCTGAGGCTGAGGTTTAGGATTCTCCTCCCTGCCTTGAACAGACCACCAGCAGCGATTTCATTGCACCAAGTAGCTCAGCTACCCTTTGCAATATTGCAGCGAAAGTAGAAGCCTCGTCCCTGCCTCCAAGCAACATGAACTCAGTGGAAAGCATCGCACATCTGTGTGATGATCAGTTTGTGCCTGGGATGCAGTGCGCGTGGGATTTGGTACCCAGCCGGGAGCCTGACACTTAGGTGGGTCATCCTCACCAGCCAGACTCATGGTTACCCAGGCAACCAGCTGATGCCCAGAGCCAGTAGAACAGGACACCCACCTGGGTCCTGCTGTTTCCTTGGCAGCAGTAATAGCGACAGGGAAGCTGCCTATAGTGGTCACATAGGCTGAAAGCTGAAGCTAAGACCTTTTCCAGACAAAGTACCCATCTCCCCAGGAGCTGGCTTCTCGGGCACACATCAACTAGGCTCTCCAACTGACAGGAAGGCATAGGTTTCTAAAGTTGTTATTGTATTTATTTTATGTGTGTAGGTGTTTACTGCAGATATGTCTGTACCTGGTGCCCATAGTGTTAGTCAAACCCTCTGGTACTGTAGGTACAGATGGTTGTGAACCACCCTTTAGGTGCTGGGATTTAGGTTCTTGAAAAGAGGAGTCAGTGCTCTTAATTGCTGAGCCATCTCTCCAGCCCTGGGTACATCCTCCTTGATTGATAGCATGAGGTCAGACACTCAGGGTACAAACATGGCTACCCTAGTTCTCTTGCTACGACTGGCTGTGTGGCTTAACCTCTCTGCCTCAGTTTCCTCATCTGTAAAGTGGGGTTCACCTTCCCTGAGATGCTGTTGAGATTACGGAAGTTTATGTGAGGGACTGAGGGGATAACTTAGTAAGTAAAGCTTCTCTTGCAAGCTTGGAGACCGACATGAGTTCAGTCCCCGGAACCCATGTGAAAAAGCCAGGCATGATGGTGTGCTCTGGAGACCCCAGGGACAACAGGTGGATTCCTACTTGCTCACTTAGCAAGTTCCAGGCCAGTGAGAGACCCTGTCTCAAGAAACAAGATGATCAGCTCCTGAAGAATGGCACCCAAGGCTGACCTCTGGCTTCCACTTGTACCCTCACACCTGAGTCCCTGCACACACACACACACATACACACACACACACACTCACATATGCACACACGTGAAGCTAACATGTTAGGTGTTAAGTGCAGACCCTTCAGAAGGAAGAGTGAAGGCCATCATGTACCGCAGCCACTCTTAACTAAGGAGTAGCCTTTTTTTTTTTTTTTTTTTTTTTTTTTTTTTTTTTTTTTTTTTTTTT
>NW_026067927.1:23354992-23408870 GCF_014885135.2 Alexandromys fortis
TTTTTGGTTTTTCGAGACAGGGTTTCTCTATGGTTTTTGGAGCCTGTCCTGGAACTAGCTCTTGTAGACCAGGCTGGTCTCGAACTCACAGGGATCCGCCTGCCTCTGCCTCCCGAGTGCTGGGATTAAAGGCGTGCGCCACCACCGCCCGGCAGGAGTAGCCGTTGTTATCTAATGGGTAGCATTGCTGGGGTGCTTTCTGTCTCCTCCCTGCCCCCTACATCTGAAAAAAAAAAAGGATGAAGTCCTCTGACTTCGGGCTAAATCTAGGTCCCCTGAAAGACCCACACAGCTCAGCGGAGGTCACAGGATGGGGTGGTAGCCATCCAGATGGTGGCAGAAGAACAGAGGCAGGAGATTGGAACAGCCCAGCCCTTATCAATAGACAAGCAGCTCAGCAACAGTCGACCTGGCTACACGATGAACTCCACATCATGAGAGGGAATGGATATTGACAGTCACTAGGTTGCCTGTCAACTGTGAGTCCATCTTGCTGAGTGGGAAAGGTTTGGCTCAAAGGGTCACATGCTTGTCTGACTCCAGTTCCATCGCCTCTTCAGAAACCTGGAGACTAGCTGTTGAAGAGGAAGAGGCATTGACTGTTGGGCGTCCTCAGTTTCCTTTGGGATGACAGCTGTACAGGACGTGGTCAGGGCCACCGAACTGTATGCGTAGGGATGGTTGGTGGTTCATTGGGGGTCAGACTTTCACCTTAAAAATAATGGACAGCCACGTACAACAAAAGACAGCAGGGCTGACTCCCAGCCTTGGAGTCCCCAGTCAGCCAGGGTCACAGGCTTTCTCAGGTATCCGTCTCCTCTCTGTTGCTGTGATAAACACCACGACCAAAAGCAACTTGAGAAGGAAAGGTTTTGTTTCATCTTTCAAGCCTGAGGCAAGGGAAGGATCCTCATCAGAGGGAAACAGATTCACCATGATCTGTGAATGTTTCTAGATCAGAAGGGCCCACCCTGTGATAAAATCAACTTGCGTTTCCAGCATTTTGGTGCTTTTATTAGCTTGTTAATTTAGTCGTGATGATGGGCTTCATTATGACGATTTTATATGTGTGTATGATAGGTCTAGAAGGCCGTTTGTCTGCCCGCACCAACATCCACAGCCCATAGCAAGCATAGAGTCAGGATAGGGGTGTAATCAGCCTGCCTGTCTCGCTGGGTGTGCAAGGGACTCTGGGGGCCACCACGTAAATTAGTAACTTATCCTGTCACCGTGTTAGAGTCCCTGACAGACAGCTTCAGGGAGGGAAGAGGGCCGTCTGTTTGGGCCCACAGCCCATCACAGGGAAGCAGACATGACAGCTAACAGGTGGTAGCTGCTTGTGGTACATGATTGCCAGCTGGGGAGTAGAGCGATGGAGCCGGAAGCAGAGCCCACCTGCAGCCTCCATGCTCCTACCCTTTCAGCCTGCTTCCAACAACGAGGCCCCACACCCAAAAGGTCTCACCAACTCCCAGAACAGCACCAGCGGCTGGAGCCAAGTGTTCAAACCCACGAGTCTGTAGGGGACAATTCACTGTGAAACCGAACTTTGGAGGAAAAGCCTGAGGAAGGGTACCTGTTTAGGCCTGTCCAGTCTGTACCCCATAGCTCATATATAAGAGGAATGTGGCCTAACACAAAAGTATTAAGTTACTCAGCATTATAAGGGACAGGTGGACGTGCGTGCGTGCGTGCGTGCGTGCGTGCGTGTGTGTGTGTGTGTGTGTGTGTGTGTGTGTGTGTGTGCGTTCTGTGAACTTTGTAGGTGGCAGTGTCATGTTGCAGGGTCAAAAGTTTGGACACACCTATTAGCTGGAGGCTTGGAGTACTCATGTCCCCTATGGAAGGAAGCAGACAGAGGCTGTTTCCTTGTGCTGAGCACAGTGCTGCCTGCAGATGAATTGGACCTTGGGCATGGTGACAGGGGCATGGCACTGCCCCATAGTTTTTTCTGTGGTGACAAGAGTGTCCTTCATCTGCGCCCGCCTGTTGTAGCGGCCACTAGCAGCTGCCGAGTGATTGTGTGGCTGAGGAGCTGGACTTCATTCTAATTAAGTTGACTGTCAGAAGCCCCCTGGGGCCAGTAGCTTTCAGACAGGCTGGGCAACTCCGCGCGGGACCTGGAAATAAAGTGTCAAAGCCAGTCCACATCCTCCTCCCTAGCTTGCTAAGCTCCATCTCCGTAGGGACGTCCTCCCCTCCGCAGCTCCTCAGAGTACCCGTGACAAGTGACGAGGAGCATGCGTACTTGTGTGCACGCGAGCCTCGGGCTGCAGCAAGCAGCAGAGCTGTGGCCCCCATCCTTGGGAAGAGCATTTCCAGTACATTCTGAGCCACACCTCTCCCAGTGAGGGGAGGGACACCCACCTGATGACAGCTTGTCTCCTGTGGAAGAGCTAAGAGACTCCACTCTTCTCAGACGTGAGAACCCCAGTGTCTTGTGTCTGCTTCTGCCACAGGAGCAGTTTCCAGAGAGATGGCTGGTGTTGCCCAGGTAACGTCCCTTCCTTGACAAGCAGAGAGGGTGAGGAAAGCCATGGAGTGACTGGCTCTGCCAGAAGGGAAACAGGAGGCTCTGCCTGCTGGTTCTGTTTATTGTTGGCTGGGGGGGGCAGGGGGGCGTTTTGCCACAAATGCTGAGGGTCTATCTTAGTCTTGCCTGCTCTGGACCACTCCCTCCTACGACTTGGTAGGTAATGTTATCTCTCTCTAGCTCTGTAGCCAGGAAGTAGATGAAGCGCTTCATGTGTGTTCTTTCGTGGGGGAATCACAGCCAGCCTTTACACGTAGGTGTCATTTTACTGCTTTGCAGATGAGGGACTGTAGTCAGACAATAGGCTGTAAATCCCAGGGCCTGTCTGCTCCCCTTACCACAGTCTCCCTAGGACTTAGCACAATACTTGGCGCGTTATAATAGAAGGCTTCACGTAGTCTTTGTTGGCTGGGTAGTAAGTCGGTGGGTGAGTGGGCGGACGGATGGGCCCAGGATGGATACATGAGTAAGTGGATGGTGGAGATGGCTGGATGAGTGCGGAAACTGAGAGGAAGGATGGGTAGGTAAATGGGTGATGGGTAGGTGAATAGATGGGTACAGACGGCGGGTAAGCCGATGAATGGGTAGATAGATGAAGGCTGAGTGGATAAGAAGACGGTAGAAAGGTGAATGGGTGGGTTGTGGATGAATGGGTGAGTGGATGGGTGGGTGGGTGAAGGGTAGGCAGATAAATAACGGAGGGATGGATGAATGGGTAGATAGTAGAAAGAGAGTTTAGATTTGAACTGAAGTCTGCTTATTGCAACAAACCCCATACTCTTAACAAGCCATGCTGCCTTTGGCTTTGTCTACTCGCTTCTGTCCTCCTAGATGGCGTTATATATAGTTTAAAAATAGCTTATTTGAGGTGTAAGTTACGTGGCATTAAGATCAGTCATCATGAGCATGCAACTTAATGGTTTTAGTAAATTTATGGCTTGGCCACCTGTATGTCTTAGGTCTGCCTTCTGTCACCAGACACAGTGGCCATGAGGTAACCTAGGCTGTCGTAGGATGCATTCCTTCTTTTTCCATTACGTGGCTCTACCCCATTGTGTTGCGTTATACATTCGCTGAAGGACATTGATTTTGTTCATGGTCACTCGTGTGCTTATCTATGTGGGACTAGGATTTTCTTTTTTCTGGGGCAGATTTCTAGAAACAGAGCCACTGACCTGTGCGGTCAGTGCGTGCTTGGCATCTTCAGACTGTCAAACAGGCAAGGGCATAGCTCAGTGGTGAGAACATGTGAAGCATCCTGGGCTTTGAACCCCAGCACAAGAGGGCCGGAGGCGGGGACTGTTGAATGATGTCGCTGTGGGGCTGTACATTTTTACTTCACAAGAGCAATGCACAAGGATTGGTTTGACCCCATCCTTGTCAACACTTGGTACCATCTTTCCTGTCACAGTCACCTCAGGAGACGTGAAATGGTACCTCTGTACCAGTGTCATGTATATTTCCCCAGTAGCTTATCATGGTAAGCATCTTTCCTTCCCCCTCACTTTTCTGTTTTCTTTGCTTGCTTTGCCTTTTGTTGTTTGTTTTCCTTTGACACACCACCTCAAAGTAGTCTGGGCTGGGCTTGAACTCTCGCACAGCCGAAGGCGTCCTTGAGTTCCTGCTCCTCCTGCCTCCACTCCCCACAGTGCTGGTGTGACAGGTGTGGTTGCCACCACGGCCAGCTGTGAGCTGTGAGCATCTTTTCTACTCCCAGTCTGGGATCTGACTCATGAGCCAGGGCTTGGCAAAGCTCTGCTGATGAAGGGCCAGATGGCAGCTCTTTGGGGCTCTGAGGGCCACACTCAGTTTCTGCTACATATTATATTTGCTTTGGGTTTTACAACTCTTAGAGAACCCACTTTTTTTTGGTGTCCTTGTATACAAACAGCCAAGGCTGGGTTTGAACACGGGCTTCAGGTTGTCAGCCCCGCACTGAGTCAAGCCTTATAACATCAGTCATGTGCCCAGCCATAAGACAGCTTCAAGACACCTGTTCCCCCCTCCTCAGCTCCTGGCTCGTGGCAGAGCAGACTCAGTGGGAAGACCACATTGCCTCTAGGGAGCTAGGATTCCAGAAGTGGCCTCATCTTAGCCCCACCATGACTCATCGCCTGCTGAGCTCATCAGAAGGATGCTTCTAACACGTCACCTGGGGTGTGGCTAAGGACCCAGAACCCTGGATGGTCTGCCCCACCTACTCCCTGTCTGTCTGCAGCATCGTGACCCTCCTACCTGCTGCTCCTGCCGTCCCCTCTCATACTTCCCACCCACTGGTCACCTGTGTCCAGCCTGTGGGTTTATTCCTGGCTCTTTCCCTACCACCAAGCATCGATGACACCTTCTTTAGTGTCTCTTGCCTGGCCCATCCTGTCTCTCCCTTTGACACCACTGGTCCCAAGGGCTTTGATGGAAAGTGCGAGACCTTTAGAGGCTCGACAGCCAGTTTTGACTCATGTACCGATTTGACTCTTTATGGATGCTTGGCTTTAGGCTGGTTCCTTTTCCCTCCTGGCTGTGACAGCCTTGTGAATCAAGATTCCAACTATCCTCCAGCAGATGCTATGGCCACTCTGTCCCATTCCTGCCGCCATCTGCTTTTGCACTTCACCATGGATACCATGACCTTGCCTGAGCGTTTGTGGCCCTGAGAGCATCTTGGCTTAGGCTCCAGAAAGACACGTGTGTTAGACTAAAGGAAACATGCTCCCTGAATTGCAGGCAAGTCTGCCTGTGTTTGAGGATTGAATTCCTGCTACCCACATAGATGACATTGCTAGGTGCCCATATCATCAGCGTAGAAGGTACCCTACATATTGGTTGTATGCCCCCCACCAAGATCTTAAAGTTTGGGGGTTTTTAATTTTTTTATATACAGAGACAAGCATGATCTTTTTCACTGGGTAGAAGGCCTAGAATGATCCATTCAAGGTCACTTAAGTCCATCTTAGGGAAGTCCCTGTCCTTCTAGATCAGACTGGCAGGTAGAGCAGGTAGAGCTGTAGTAAGAGCTCTGGCTGAGCTTCCATGGATGGCTCTGTCTTGCCTTAAGATGGCCAATGAGGAGAAAGGCCTCTCCCCACCTCTGCCTCACTCTGGGCATCAACGTTTCCTTTCTTTGCTGTGCTAATCCTACGTTATTGAACTCAGTCCTTTGACTGAGAGTCTGTTTGTAGGATGCTCTAACCTGGGCCAGGAATCCTGTTCCTTGGGTCTCATAACTGAACCAGACAGTACGCATCAGGACCTCGCTAGCACTGTGCCTACTCCCGTCATGTGCTAACTGAATGCTAGCCCTTGTCACGGCCTTGGCGCCTCGTCTGAACGCTGTCTCTAAGGGAGGTGTCTTGATTACACAACAAACTTATCCCTTAGCTCTAAGGAGGGCCTGTCAGTCAGGACCACGGCCAGGTCACTGACGGTAAGGGTTAGGTAGTCCTTATTCCTCAGTCACTGAAGATAGGCAGTCCTGCTTGCCTCTGACTTCCTTCCTCTGTCTCTGTGGGCGGTGGTTTTCAACACTCCCTGTGCTGTGGCCCTTTTAATACAGTTCCTTGTGTGGTGGTGAGTCGTGGTGATGCCCCCTCCACCATCAAAATTACTTCTCTTGTTACTTTGTAACTGCATATTTGCTGCTGTTGCGAATTGTAATGTAAATATCTGATCTGTGGCCCCATGGGAGTCTCACCGCTTAGGTTGAGAACCACTACTCTATGGTCTCTGTTCTGAAAGCAGTCTGTGGCTGCCCCCTTCATAGGCTGCTTATATTTTTGCAGAGTGCTTGTTTGAAATGAGGTCTCCTTTTGTAGCCCAAATGGCCTCAAAGTGTATGTGTGTGTGTGTGTGTGTGTGTGTGAGAGAGAGAGAGAGAGAGAGAGAGAGAGAGAGAGAGGGAGAGGGAGAGGGAGAGGGAGAGGGAGAGAGAGAGAGAGAGAGAGAGAGAGAGAGAGAGAGAGAGAGAGACTGCCTTACTGACTCTCACACTGAGGCTGGAGCGCACTGACTCAGCTGGAATTGGCTGGCCAGCAAGCCCTAAGTACCCTGCTGTCTTCACCTCCAGCGTTGAGATGATAGGCGCATACCACCGTGCATGCTTGCCCTGCAAGCGTTTTACTGGACGAGCCATCTCACGGCAAACCCATGGTCTCTGGTTTCCGAATGAGCGCTTGGATTACAGACATGTGGCACCACAGCCAACCCTGCTTTGCAGAGTTTATATGAGGGTTGGCCATTACTGTGCTGGCCACATATATTAATGACAGCTCTTTCTGGGCTGTAGGACTTTTTTTTCCCCCTCCTCTTTGTGCTTTTCAGTATGGTTTCAATTTTTTTAAATGAGTGAACATCATTTCTACAGAAATCATTAAGTAATTCCCCTTTGAAACATAATAGCTTGCAGCTGGCCAACAAAAGAATTAGGGGAGCTTCCACCGTGCGCAAGTTGAGTCTGTGGGATGACCTGAGGATGGATTGTCTTGATGGTTCTCATTGTGTGGTGAAACTTTCAGAAACTAATTTATTGGTCTTTTGACAAGGACATGGTTTTCTAGCACACATTGAAACCCCAGAGCCCAGAGCTCAAGGGACGATCAGTCAACAGCATCGAGGAAAGAGCTAGTGACAGGTCCGGCTGGCTGTAACATCGCGTCATTAAAATAATGGAGTTAGGGACACACTCGTGGCCACCCTCTTCACCAGCACAAGCGATTTACTTGTCACTGGGGTGCCCGGCACCAGCAGAGCTTGCCACGCCTCCTCCATCCTCCGAATGTGGAAGCCCGTGGCCATTCCTGCTTCTCTTCCACCCCCTGCGCTGGGCACAATGCTGCTTTCACTTCCGTAGCCCAGTGTAGCCCAGTCCAAGGAGAGCCGTGGAGAACCGAGGGCTCCAGCACAGAGCCATGGGGTCAAGGAGGTGGGAGAAGAGGGAGAGGTAAGGCAGGTTGGTGGATGAGAGGACTAGAGTGAGGAAAGAAAGGACGAAGGAGGAAGGGGCATTTCAAAAAATGCCACAGAGAGATGGGCGTGGTGGCACACACCTGTAAACCCAATACCTGGAAGGCAGAGGCAGGAAGATGGAGCAGTTTAAGGTTAACCTGGACCAAATAGCGAGTTTCAGGCCACCCTGAGTTGCTTGATGTCCTTCCTCAGCAGAACAAAAAACACCCCATAGCTATAAGTTTCTGTATGTGATGCAGGCGGCAGGCGGCAGGGAATCAGCCAGCCAGTAGGCAGCTCTACGAAAGCACCGAGTACGTGAGAAAGGACGGAGGATACCGTCTGTGCTCCTGCGGGTTGTACGCGTTTGAGAGAGACAAGAATCGAGTTTCATTTGTGTTGGATGTTTTGTCTGGAGTGGGTGCACATGTGCGTAACTGCATAAAGGAAATGAAGTATGTGGGTTCATTTTGATGTGGGTCCCACTGAGTCTGGGAGGCAGCTCTCTAACACCTCCCATATCCTAATTTATGAACGTGGGACCTAGGGCCCTTCAGGTGAAATAACAGCTAAAAGGAGCCATTGTCTTCCTGTTCCCATCCCCATCCTGTTGCATTTGGGGTGTGCCTCCCCCTCTTCCATTTCAACCCAGGTCCTAAAGTCATTTTGTAATTCTTAATTCAGAAACGGCAGAGGAAGACCCCAAGAGCCTTCAGATTGAGCTTCAGTTATCAGTAAGGGCCCTTCCCCTCCTCTTTTCCCCTTTCCTCATTCAGTCTTGGGCTCAGAGGTTGTGGCATGTCACCCCATCTGGCTGCTGGCATGGGGTGCGGTGACTCTGAGATTACACTTTCCCCACGGAGCAGGGAGTTTAGCACTAAGTGATGAAGCTCGTTCTGTTGAGAGTCCCAGCAAGCAAGGCGGCGGCGCAGGGCCAGGCAGGCAGCCACGGGGAGGGGAGCACTTGACTTGGACCTCCGCCCTTCAAGGCCTCTGTTTCCATGATGTCAGAGAGGCGGAACTAACGGGGCCTCAAATCCAGGAGGCAGCAGCCCCTGCCCTGCATTTGGGTTTGGAGGCTGCGCCGCCGATGGAGGTGAGCATACCTCTGTCTTCCTCGCCTGGCTTCCTCGGGCCATCCGGGACTCATTCTCCACCTGGCTGAAGCTAAATTCTGGCCTTCATCCTGACCATCCTATTTCTCTGTCTGAATGCCACTTGCCAAGAGACCTCATAGGATCTGCTCATAGAAAGCTTTCTGTGGGCCGGGAACACTCCCACCCGTACTGTGCTTGGCGACTCGGGGACTGAGTTTGGCAGAAGACACGGCCTAAAAGAGCAGTCTCCTAATTCTTTTTCATGTGTCATCGGGAGCAGGGTGGGAAATTGCTGTCCTGGCGTTCGGAGCCTGCCTGTCTGCAGACGCACCCTTGACCTTGGACGGAGCCTGTTGCTTTCTTCATTGCATCCATTTCCTTTTGGGGAAGAGCTCAATCCAGGTTGACAGCTTCCCAGGACCTTTTTCACCCCAGCCAGGGAGGTTCTTTGATCCTCTTGAGTCTTTTGCTAAATCGGTGATGTATTCCCATCTCTCTCTCCCCACCCAGAAAAAGATATATAAATACAAGAAAGTCCTGAGTAACCCGAGCCGCTGGGAGGTTGTCTTGAAGGAGATACGGACGCTGGTGGACATGGCCCTCACGTCCCCGCTGCAGGACGACTCCATCAACCAGGCCCCTCTGGAAATCGTCTCAAAACTGCTCTCTGAGGTAAGGTGTCTCCCCGCTCCCCCCTGTTGGACGTGGCTCTCTCCCCTTTAAGTTGTCTATCTTTACTTCGATTTCGTTCCCAGCCCCATCTGAGTGATCAGGAGAGATCTCCCCGTGGTGTGCCATCTCCCTGTGGTTACTAAGGAAGTCTTGAGGGCATCGAGAGTGAGCCTTGGTGGCTCCTGTTGCCTCCGGCTCGTCTGGAAGTATAGGGTGACTGTTGCCTTTGCTAAGTCCTAGGTCAGACCCAAGATCTGAGTGGTGGTTCTGACAGCAGCCGCTGCAGCTACCATGGTCAGATGCCAACTTTGGTCCTCTAAGGCCCTAGATCAGAGGTTCTTAACCTTCCTAACGCTGCAACACTGTAATACAGTTCCTCTTGTGTGGTGGCCCTCAACACAATTATATTCATTGCTACTTCATAACTTCCTTTGGTACTGTTATGAATTGGAATGCAAATATCTGTAAAAGGGTCGTTTGCTCCCCCAAAGGGGTCATCCGCAGATTGAGAGCCACTACCTAGATGAACCCCTCCATCCTGCTCTGTCCAGCTGAGGCAGCATCTCATTCTGGTTTCATTCAGCCCTTCTTAGTGTTCTGTCCCATTCACCCCCAGATATTCACAGATAGGCATTGTTTGCCTCGCTCGAGGTTTTAAAACCAGACTGTGTGCGTGTCAGGGGGTGGCAGGAAATTGCCATACATATACAAAATTGTCAAACAATAAAACAAGGCCAAAAAGTAAAAAAAGAATCGGACTTCAGCACAATGGCCATTTCCAGGTTCTCTTTAAAGACGGAAAATTTGGCTACATTGGGCAGCTACCGCTACTCAGCATCCTGTTCTGGGCTGGCTAGCGCCACCCGCCATGCCAGGTAGCCCTCTACTAGAGCTTGTGCCAACTGCCAGGCACGAATATGGACAGGGGAGAGTAGTACCAAGACCCTGGCCTCCCAGCCCACGTTCATCGGGGGCTGCAGCAGCCATGGAGAGGCATCCTCAGTCAGCCCCAAATGAGTTGGACGAGTATTCCCAGACCCCACTGCAACCCACTGGGATCTGTGCCCTGCCCTCAGCGCTGTTTCCTGCATTCTACAAATAGCCACACTGCTCCTGTGGATGCGCCTGCCTGACCCCTGGGGATGCAAGGGTTGCTGACTCCCTATTTAAAATAGCCACCACCTGAGTGATGTCCCCCATCTCCCTCTCTCTCTCTCTGGAGAGTGTCATCCCTCGTGTCCCAGTTCACTCCCGTGCATGCTCCCTTCAAACTTCTGAATACTCATTCTGTCGGCGTTTCTCAGCTGTCCTAGGCTGGCCACCACCTTGGAGCCCAGGAACTTGGGTCCTCTTTGATACAGAATGTTGGGGGTCCCTCCCCTGGCGGGGTAAGATTAGAAAGTGGTGGCAGTGGCAGATGGACAAGTGGGGTGGGATACACGGGTGGGAGAGAGCTTTGTTCCAAGGAGGGCCATGTGCTGGTGTGAACTGGTGTGAATCACAGTCACGGTTCCAAATCTCAGGGCCTCCTGCCTGCCCAGTGTCCAGCCCTGAGTTCAGGCTACTAACCCAGTGTGAGGGAAAGAGGCTTGGGCAGATGGATCTCCAGTTGTGTGTTAGTGAGTTTACAGTTGATCTGACAGAAGCGGCGTAAAGAAGGTGGATTTGGTCTCGCCATTTGAAAGTGCAGTCCGCATTGGTGGGGAAGGCAGGGTAGCAGGAGCTGGAGACAGCTGGACACAGTGCATCCCCAGTCAGGAGGCAGAGGGAGAGAGGGAGAGAGGGAGAGAGAGGGAGAGAGAGAGAGAGAGAGAGAGAGAGAGAGAGAGAGAGAGAGAACACGTTGGTACTCAGCTCACTTTCTCCTTTCCATTCAGTCCAGGACCCCAGCCCCAGAGAAGGTGCTGCCCATGTAGGGTGGGTTTTCCTACCTCAGTTAACCCAAATTAGAAACTCTCTCACAGACATGGCCAGATTCCTATTTCCATGGCGATTCTAAATCTTAACAAGTTGACGTTGGTCAGTAGCTCACTGAGCTACACAGCTGACACTTGGGACCACCCCCAGGTCCGCCCAGTAACCAGGCTTGCATCCCATATAGAAACTGGGTGAGGTGCGGACTCACCACCTTACCCTTGGGAGTTAGAGGCCAAAGATCCAGAGTTTAGTTTCATCCTTAGTGATATAGTGAGTTCCAGGCCAGTTTGGGCTACATGAGATCCTGCCTCTGAAATAAATAAATAAATAAATAAATAAATAAATAAATAAATAAGTAAGTAAATGGAAATAAACAAATGATGCCTGGAGTGGTGGCTCAGTGGTTAAGATTCCTTGCTGCCCTTGCAGAGGACCCAGGCTCAGTTCCCAGCCACCAACTACATGGAAACTTACAACTGTGCATATACATACATGCAGTTAAAACACTGATACACATAAAATAAATTTATCTTTTAAAAAAAGCAAATCTGCCCGGCGGTGTGATGCACGCCTTTAATCCCAGCACTCGGGAGACAGAGGCAGGTGGATCTCTGTGAGTTTGAGACCAGCTTGGTCTACAGAGCGAGTTCCAGAACTGATTCCATAGCCACTGAAAAAGCATCTCCTGGGAGTTGTCCTCTGACCCGCACTTTACTTGGTGCTGTGACATGCATGCACACCCACCCATGAAATAAATGTAATAGAGTAGGCTTTCAAAGTAAAAGTGAAACAGACTTCGTGGACCAAGCAGAAAGCTCATTGCCTCCATCAGGGAAGAGCAGAGCTGGCTTTCATCTACTCGTGTTTTTTAACCGTCCACTAGACACAGGCCTCCCAGAAGGATTAAAGTATCACAGTCAGAGAAACACCCCGCTGCTTGTCCCGGACACTGAAGATGGTGGCCCTTGTCTCCGCCTCCTGTACCCCAGATTGCTGGGCAGAGGCAGATATCTGGCTTGGTACCTTTCCTTTGACCTCAGCTGGTCCTTGTCTCCTGGATGCCCCTACTCCCATCCGCTGTTGTAACGGTAGGGGCAAGGGCCCTGCATCATGCCAACCCTAAGCTCCAAATGTGGCTGTTGATAAATGCAAGTGGACACTGGTGACAGCCCTTGCCTTCCAGGAGAGACACGGTAGACTGACGTAAAAGAGAACGCAGCAGGTGCTTTGAGTTTTCCCAGGGTTCCTGCCATTTCTTCACATACGCGCAGGAAGCCAACAACATAACAGCAGTTTAACGGATTCCAGATCCAGAACAGGGAAAACCACGGCAGCAACATAAACCAAAACAGGGTTATTAACCTAGTTTTGTTTTAGACGTGCGTTGCTCAAATGTGTGTTTAGCTGGAACATCTTGGGGGCGCTCGTGGCTTAGGAGCCTACTCTGAGAACCGCTGGAATACTCTATTATTGATCTAAAATAAACGGTTTACCCAGAGCCTAGTGGAGACTCGCAGAAGGTCTTTTTTTTTCTTCCTTATGGGTTATGAACCTGCCCTCTGATGCTAAGCAGTGTTCTAAGTCTAAATCCCTCCTCAGATCACTGCCCCATGAGGTGCAGGTATCAGGACCCCCAGAGACCTGAGTCACTCCAGGCCTCGGAGCTGTGAGACATGGGCAGGGAAGCTCAGTTTACCTTTAGCTACTATGGTTTCCTTTCTGTGGCTGTGATAAAAACTCCTTGACCGGAAGTGACTTAGGGAACGGAAGGCTATACTTCAGTTTACAGGTTGCAGTCAGTCATTGAGGGAAGTCAGGGCGGGAACTCAAGAACTTGAAGCGGGGACCGCAGAGGAACTGTGCTGCTGGCTGGCTCGCTTGGGCTTGTGCTCAGAGAGCTTTCTTATACAGCCCAGGACCATCTGGGAAGGGCGTGGTGCTGCCCACAGTGGGCTGTGCCCTGCTACATCAATCAGCTATCAAATCGAGACAGTCCCCTGCAGACATTCTCACAGGTCAATCTGGGCTGTGTTCAGTGGACAGTTTAAGCTAGCTGGGATGTTCCCATTGTTCTGCCCTGTCCCAGAGTTAGCCTGCTGTGTTGAGCGAAGAAGTGATTGGGGGTGGGGGCTGAGGACCGCTGAAGACCGAAGACATTTTGCCGTGCTGTGGATCTCTGCGGTCCCATGCCCGGTTTGGCTGATTGTGCTTCCCTTCTTTCTCTGTCCTTTAGAACACAAACCTGACCACTCAGGAGCATGAGAACATCATTGTGGTAAGTTGCCAACCTCCCTCCCATTCCCTCATCCCGCTAAAGCCCCGGTCTGGTGCCCAGGCCGAGATTGTCCCTAAACCGCTAGGCTGTGCCACGGCCCTGGCCATTGAGATCACTTAGCTGCCCACCCCCCCATCCTGCCTCAGTGTAGAGCGCAGAGCTGACTGGAGATGGTCGTGATGGCCAGCCTTTGGGGTTCACTGCAAGCGAGTCTCTGTCACCCTTTGATTCCCAAGTCTCCGGGGAGGTGTGGCTTTCACTTAGAGACATCACCCTGTCACTCACCGGACAGGTAAACCCTCTTTTGTGCCGGTTATGTCCGCTAATTAATCCGTGACTGGAAACCCCTCTAGTACACACAGTAAGGCCTTCTTTCTCAGAACTCAACAGTGTTCTAAGCACCTTTGGGTAAAATATTTTCCTGGGCCGTTCTAAGCTCTGAGACACTGTAATGACAAGAGAGAATAGGGATTGCATCTGTGTCCTGTTCTGTTACCCGCATCCTTAAGTGGTAGGGACAGCCCTGCTGTCACAGATTCACCTGCTGTAGGATGACGGATGTTATCACTGCAAAGTAGAGGTAGATAGCGTGGGTGGATAGTGGAGTGACAGAATCCTGGGGGAGAGAGCCAGTAAGTTTGCCAGGGCAGTGACATCTGAGCTGGGCTTTGAAGCATCAATAGGAGTTTGTTAGATGAGGAAAGGCATCCTGGGAAGAGCAAACAATGTATTCAATGGTGCAGAGGTTAAAGCAACATGGTGTCCAGTGGGAACTTCGGCATTGCTAGAACATAAAGCCTGAGGGAGCAGGAAGCTAGGGAACAGAACTGGAATTGGAAGCCAAGCGGGACACTGTTCTGGAGATCAGAGGGTAAGCCTGTGAGGAGGGGCTGCAGTTTGGGGGTAACATGCCAGCCCCCGGTGCCATTTGAGCTTCTCCAGCAGAGCCAGGCCCTGTGTCCCATCAGGAGGCGAGCTTGCTTGCCTTTCACGTCTCAGTGGGGTCGGTGGCACTTCTTTTCCTGGTCTGGCACCTGGCTCATAACTGGTGCACCCGCCACAACTCCCGTTGACTGCTCTTGACAGCGCCGTCTCCTGGTGTCCTGTCAGTGAACCAGCTGGTGTGGCAGGCCTTCACTGCCTGTGGGAATGAGTGTGCCAAACCCCAGCTCTGCCCCCACCAGAGGCCAGCCCTGCCATGGGCGGCCTGCGTTGTGGATGCCAGGGCCCTGGCAGCTCAGTTAGGATAAAAACAAGGGCGGGGGTTGTTCTGGGTAACGGAGGAGGGGCAGCTGGTCTGCTTGACCAGTTGGGGTGCTTCCAGAGCCAGGTTGTCTTGAAGGGTGGGAGTGTCACCCCAAGGAAAGGCGGTAAGAGAGAGGACCTGTGTGCGCAAAGACAGCGGTACAGCCAGCTGGGTCAGTAGCAGTCTGAGTGAGTGCCGCAGAGGAGGTTGTGTCCCCAGGTCCTGCTGGACACCATGGCCGGGAGGGAGCATGAAAGTCCCCCACTCATAGAAGATTTCAGGAGGAGCTTATTCTGAGGAACCTAGCTGAGACGGCCACATGAAGCCCTCCATATCCCTTCCCCTCCCCTGTCTCCAGACTATACGTGTGCGCATGTGTGAGTGCAACACACACACACACACACACACACACCTACCCCTGTCCTCTTCACTGCCACAGCTACCATCTTTAGGGCTTAGCATCCTTACCACATCTCCTGGAGCCTCCCTCCAGCCAGAGTTCTGTCCTCATACTTGACCTGTTGACAGTCAGTCCCCTGTAGCAGCGCTCGGTCATTCTCTGTGTACCTACTTTTCCAGCAGAATTTGAGTTAGCTCTTTTCATTTCACCAGCCAGATCCCCAGGCTGTAAAAGCCATCAGTGGCTACCATTGGCTGTCAGGAGAGACACACAAGCAGGCACACACATCCTGCACAGGCCCACTGTCCGTGATGGTGAAGAAAGCGGACTTAATGTTAACGTGGGTTCAAACTCAGAGAATCTAGACCTGGCTGTGATCGTTACTTAAAGAACTTTAAAACTTTATTATTATGTTATGTGTGTGGTGGTTTTGCCTGTGTGTACTTATGTGTGTGGGTGTTTTACCTGCCTGTATTTCTGCGTACCATAGGCCAGCCGTGACAATGGAAGTCAGAAGAGCCCTTTGGATCTTATTTTGAATCTTATCATATTGTTCTTGGGAACTGAACCCGGTCCTCTGCAAGAGCAACCATCTCTTCAACCTGCATGAAAAAATTTTAGTGTTATTAAAACAGTTATCCTTGGACTAGACCCTAGTGGTTCTCAACCTTTGGGTCACGACCTTTGACCAACCCTTTCCCAGGGGTTGCATATTAGATATTGCATTATGATTCATGAAAAAATGAAATTTACGCCCTGGCAATGCTGAAGCATGCATGGGCAGCCCATATATGGCGGTTCTGTTGAACTTGTCCATATTGGGTTCCATGGTCTATGTTGATAAGGACGACTGACCAGGTCTCTTCCTCAAGAGGGCACCAGATCTCATCACAGATGGTTGTGAGCCACCGTATGATTGCTGGGATTTGAACTCAGAACCTTTGAAGAGCAGACAGTATTCTTAACTCCTGAGCCATCTTTCATAACAGTAGCAAAAATTACAGTTATGAAGTAGCAACGAGATAATTTTATGGCTGGGGGGTGGTCCCCACAACATGAGGTACTGTATTAACGGGTCGCAGCGTTAGGAAGGTTGAGAACCACTGGGCAAGAGCGATGGCTCAGCGGTTGAAAGCACTCGTTACTTTTTCAGAAGACCCAGTTTCGTTTCCCAGCCCCATGGTGGCTCACAGCCCTCCGTAGCTCCGGGCACTCACGTGTTGCACACATTCATACACCCCTAGGATGCTAAGCTCGCATTTGCAAGGTCCCAGGTTCAATTCCCAGCACCACCAAAAATCAGAAAGGGGGAAAATGTTCAAGACAGGAAAAAATAGTCACTCTCAGGATTTGTGGGTGATTTGAGGCCCCCTCGAGGATGTCAGACTCTACAAGTGTCCGAGCCTCTAGTGGGAGATGGGATGGCGTTGATGCATAGCCTCTGCACAGCCTCCTGTGCGTGTTGCCTCATCTCGCAGTTTACACCATCTGGTACCGTGTTCACAGGTGCTAGCTGCCCCATGATAGTACCTCACGAACAGAAGTCTCTACTTTCTGTCCAGACACAGTTTTTTTTCCCCCTCTAATTAATTTGTGCCGTGGTTGTTGACTACACAGGTGAGGAGCCCATAGACAGAGGACTGACTTAACCTTGATATTGCTAGTATTTTGCTGTACCTTCGTCATCGTTGTTATTGTTGTTAAGTAGGTTTTGAGCTAAGCCTGGTGGCACAGGTGTGTTTTCCTAGCTACTAAGGAGACTAAGGCAGAAGGATCGCAAGTTCAAAACCTGCTTGGGCTACATGATGAGTTCGAGACCAGTCTGTCCAACTTAATGAGACTTCTCTGGAAAGAAAAAAAAAATCCAAAGGGGTGTGCCACATTGGCTTGGGGGTGGAGTCCCAGCCTAGAGTGCCCCGGTCAGGGGTGGGGCATGTGGTGAAGCACTTACCTCCCACTGCCATCTTCAGAGGCTGTTTACCCACGGTAACGGCTTCGGGCATGGGTCTGGTTCTTCTTGAGAGCAGTGTGACAAGGGACGTGTTCCACATCTGTCACCCCACCTGTCAGCATGGCCCGGAGATCCTTTCATGCCTTTCTTGTAAATTTCATGCTCAAATGCCTCTCCCTCGGTATAATGACATCCGCAGAGGGAAATCCCTCATTTTGAAGGTACCCTGGGCATTGTCAGAGTGTGACAAATCCTTCACTCTCAAGAGGCCTTTGGGACAGAAATATCTCATGGTGTACCAGGTACTCCTTAGGCCCAGTGCACTCTCATGAAACCTGCTTCATAAAGATGCCTCTCGCAGGCACGTCCAACCTTTTGACATCATGACACAGTGTTGTCATCTGCAAAATTCATGCTCAGAAACCTTGTATTGAGTTTGCAAAATAATTGCCAAAATACCTCAGTGTTTTAAATTTAATTACTATGTGTGTGTACATGCGGGGGGGCATGTGTGCCATGGGGGATGTGTGGAGATCAGCAGGCAACTCTGTGGAGCCAGTTCACTCGTCCTTTCTGTGTGGGTTCCTGGGACCAAACTCAGGCCATGAAGCTTGCACAGCAATCCCTTAACCCTCCAAGCGTCTCACCAGCAGCTCTCGTTGTGTTTTTAAGTTCGCGATTTTGTGGACTGCATTCATGGCGATCCAAGAGCTACAAGCTGGACATGCTTGTTATTATTATTTCGCTGCTGTCCTTTCCAGCCCAGTGACCTCAGTGCCCAGACTCCATAAGATGCCAGTTTGGTGCCTTTCTCACTGGCAGCTCAGGATTTTCTGAGCCATCGTGCCTAACATGCCAAGCAAAGGATCTGGCTTCTAGAAAGAGTCCACAAAAACGAGAGCTTCCTTATTGATTATATCAATATATTTAAATAAACTCATCACTTTATGCTCTGCCAAGACCCAGCAAACCCCTATGACCCACTGCACCTGTGGGTGTAAGGATCAGGTGAGGGTGTGGCTTGAACGTGGCCCTTGACAACTGTTGTCATTGCTAAACAAGCTCCCTAACCCCGCACTGTAATTCACTTCCATTAGGAAAACCTGGCACTAAGGGACTAGAATGACCCAATCCAAGGGGACCACACCCTGTCCTGCACTGGTGCCCAAGTAGAATATGGGCAGTGCCTCATGGGCAGAGAAGGGGCCTCCCATCCTGTTGTTGCCGCCGTGACCTGAAGTCTTCCTTTGTTTAACGAACAGGGCCATGCTTTGTCATCTGGTCCTGGGGTGGATAGTGGGACATGTCTGCTTCCGGGAGACAGAAAAAAAGGCAGCAGATACCAAGGCAGTGTCCTAGCTGATCAGGTCACAGGGAAGCCTACCGCGCCTTCCATATCACGCTGTCCCTCGTTGCCCAGTTTCTCCTCCAACGTAGTCATTGTCCCCATACTCTGGTCTGTTCCGTGGTGATGTGAAGAGTGGAGCTGTATACCTAGAGCAAACAGTGACCCACGCGTGAGGTCACCAGAGTGTGCTCTGAGTCCTGGCTCTGCTGCTTGCCACCCTGGGCCTGTGCCTTTGCCTCTCCTAACTCAATCCTCCGTTCTCAGTGGATCGGTACTCGTCACACAGAGGCTGGCATGTAGGGCACTGAAGACCCATTGCAAACACTGTCATTCTGTCATCTGCATGGGGTGGGATGGTGAGAGGTGTCACTAGCCCTGCACTGGGCTGGGAACCCCTGACCTGAGTCCTCTGGGCCTGCCCAGCAGCAGAAATGCAGCCAGAATGACAAGATGATAATCTTTTTTATTCCTTCCAAAAATCGTTGGTATTGTGTCAGTTGAAATGGGAGGTGTCACCTGTGGCTGGTGGCCACCATGCTGGATAGTTAGGAGTAGATAAAAGAGGGGAGGTCTGAGCATGGCTCTGCCTATTGGTCTGAGTGGTGGCAGCTTCATCTCAGAGGACTGCCCACCTGAGTGCCTGGTTGCCAGCAATCTCAGTCTCTTGATCTCTCCTCCCTCCTCCCTGGTGCCTGGCATTGAACCTGGTGCCTGGGGCCTCACACAGACTAAGTAAGCACCCCACCACAGAGCAACATCTAGGCACTTTTTTGTTGTGACTTCTTTTAGTGTAAGGTCTTGATGTCTCTGTCCTTGAACTCTGTAGCGCAGTCCCCCTGCCTCAGCCTCCCAGGCAGCCAGAATGACTCCTGGACCTGGCTTACCTACATTATGCAGTCTTTTCCACGGCTCGCCTAGAACCAGCCAGGCCCTCGTGACACCACAAGCCCCAAGGAGACTTGCTAAGCAGTTCCTCGGCATGGGAGTGGGTTGGGGAGGGGGGGCACCCGTCCTTGATGTGAACTGAGATGTGCTTAGATACGGTGTGTGTTGTCACATTCAACAAGGTGAGGCCACAGGTTCTGCTGGGCCTGCCATAGTGCACCCGACTGGCACCCCCACAAAGCGCATTCAGCCTGATGGCTGAGGAACCCCGCTCTCTGATGACTGCAGAGACCTTTTGGACTGTACTTGAGACAAAGCCACTGGCTCCAGTGGATCCCCTCCCCCATAGGAACACAGAAGGTGCCCGGATCCCTTGTTTATTTTTTTTAATATTTATTTCTATTTCATGTACATTGGTTTGCTGGTATGAAGGTGTTGGATCCCCTGGAACTGGAGTTACAAACAGTTGTGAGCTACCACGTGGGTGCCGGGGATTGAACTTGGGTCCTCTGGGAGAGCAGACAGTGTTCTTAACCACTGAGCATCTCCCCAAATTCCGTGTTTAAAATGACATCGTGTTCACCCAGTAAGTTGTCCTGCTGATTAGTCAGGAGTTGTGGACTTTCAGGCAATATGGATGATACATGCCAGCTAGGCATAAAGCCCCTGAAGCTAGTAGCACTGTGCAAGGTTGGAGCCTTCCTGCACGCTGGAGTCTGGTCTGTACATTAGAAAAGGAGCTCTACCCAGCCGAGGGTAGAGGGGTGTTTTCATTTCATTGCTAGCGGCTCTGTTCTGCAGGCCACGCCCCTCACTCCCACCCCACCCCCACCCCCACCTCCACCAGGCCCTGCTGACTGATGGCTGTTCATTTTCTTGTAGGCAATTGCGCCTCTGCTGGAAAACAACCACCCACCACCAGATCTCTGTGAATTCTTCTGCAAGGTATGGTGTCGCCGCCGTGGGCCACTAAAGGCCACCGTCACCACGGTGTGCAAACCAGAGTGGGTCTGAATGCACAGCCTAGTCAGGGGCCCAGGTGCAAGCCGGAGGCTTTGTGGGTACCCGTCTAGGGGGCTGCTGTCCTCTGACAGACAGGCTAAGGAAGAACCCGGCGTCTGGCTTTTCTGTGGACTATTCCTGGCTGTCTTGGGAGGCAGCTTGCAGCCGGTCTTCTGGATTCCTGACGTCAGAGCTGGGTTATTCTTAGCTGAGGCTCCTCTGAGCACTGGCTGCCCCAGGGTAGGGGCCCGACTGCAGGGCTTTCCCTGGACAAGGGAAACTGGCAACATGTGCCAGGTCAGCTTGGAGGAGCCACAGAGCAGGGCAACATGCCCAGGGACCTGATGCCAACCTCACAGCAGTTTGTATGCAACATAGCCAGACACACCAGGGGACAGGGCCTTTCCAGAACAACAGCGGAGCAGCCTGGGGGGCTGGGCTGACCCACAAACCTGTCTGTCCTTTGTTCTCTCTCTCTCTCTCTCTCTCTCTCTCTCTCTCTCTCTCTCTCTCTCTCTCTATCTCTCTCTATCTCTCTCTCTCCCCCCCCCTCTATATATTTCCTGTAATAGCTTGATATCATTAGAAAGACAAATGCTTATATCTTTTACCCCTCCAGCACCTCCAGGTCTTAGCCTGCAGACAAACTTCCTTTATTCCTACTACATGGTTCCCTTAAGCACTGTGTGGGACCCCTGCCCCCTTCTACAGCCCCGTGCTGCCCATTGGGAACATGTAGGCTATGCTTATCATGAAATAAGCATATAAAGCAGGAACAGGGTTCTTGACAGAAACCCTAGTTTTTCTGGCCCTTCGATGGCCGGCAGCAGAGTGCTGGGGATGGGGGCTTGGAAAATGGGGCAAGACTGTGTTCTCTTTGGCTCTGCTTCTCCTATAAGGAGACCCCTTTCCCAGTGACTCATGCATTGGCCAGCCCATGGCATCCAGGGGACGTTCTTCAGGACCGAGCACAGAAGCCCCTTTTTTCATGCAGTATAGGAAATGTGGGCCCTCAGGTCCAAGTGAGCAAGCACCCATCAGCATGGCTAGTCCACACAGGAGAGAGGCTTCCCCTACCACCATCCAGAGTCAGCTCCTAGGCAGGTGGAGTAAGAGAGGCCGAGCCTTAGACTCCTGTAGGATCAGTGAGCTTCTTCACAGCCTGCTGCTCAGTTTTATCCACACAAGCCCCAAGCAGGCCTCTCAAGCTTGTGGTTTTTCCTTGTTGTATGGTTACAAATGTTTATTCTAGAAAATTGACCTGTGTTCAGAGTCTTTTTAAAAGTGTATTACTTATTCTATGTGTTTGTGCATACCTGTGCTGTGATGAGCGTGTTGGGGGTCACAGGATAACTTGTTGGAGTTGGTGCTTTCTTCCCACCTTGTAGATTTGGGGGATCAGACTCAGGTTGTCAGGCTTGGTGGCCTTCCCTGCTGTGCTTCACCAGACCCCCAAAGTAAGTCTTTCCCTGGGGTCCCTGCTAGCAGGAAGTAAAGTAGAAGAAAACAGACCTTGCCAGGCAGTCCCTGCTGAAACCTAACTGGAAGAGGTGAGGATCTGCCCACTGCCTGGGGCATCAGGCTATCTTCCCCCTGGAGGCTGAGTCCAGAGAGAGGAGCTTTATAGCTTCAATGGCCTCCTCACCAGCCTCCAGGGCCTCTCTGAGGAGGCTCCAGACAGTCCTTGCTGCTGGACTTCCAGGCCCTGAACACAAAGGCCTGAGGAAATTTTGCTGTTCTCATTTCCCAGAAAAGCCCTGGGCTCTTTCTCCCAGGTCCGCTGGTCTCACTAAGAGCTGCAGATAGAATTCCTCTAGGGCTACGGGGCTCGTATATACAATCAGGTCAGTGGGGTAAGGTCAGTGGGGCAAGCAAGCTTGTCTGCTCAGCTTCTTCAAGACAAGGCACCAGAGGATGGAGGGTGTAGCTTCCCTAGCACAGACGCACCGAGCCTCACGTTGATTCCTACTGCTGCATAAAACTGGGGTGATCGCTCACATCTGTAATTCCCGGCACTCGAGAGATGAAGACGGGAGAATCAGAGTGTCAGAGTCATCCATGGCTACACAGTAAATTCCAGGCCAACCTGAGCTATGGGAGACGCTGTCTTAAAAGCTAGTGTGAGGGACTCCATGATGGTGAGGAAGGAAGAGCCAAGCTTGGCCTGCGGACTCCTGCAAGATACTGATAGCAGCCACTGGAAAGTCAGAGGCTGCCCCACATCCAGAATGTTCTTCAGCTTCTCAGACAGCCCTGCTGGATCTTACATAAGGAATGCAATTCGAGGGAGAAAAGACCCATCTGAAATGGTGAACATTTGAGGTCAAACCAAAAGCAACAAAAGATCCTATCCTGTCTGGGTTTTTTTTTTTCCTTATTTTTTTTTTTTCTTACTTAGTAAAGGGAAAGCAGGATGCCCAGTGGTTTTCACCCAGTCGAGTTAGAAACCTAAGTCCACCCACAGATGTGTATAGTGGCCTTAGTCAGTTTCAGAACTCTGAAGTAACCAAGGTGTTCCTCCGTAAGTGAGTGGATAAATTGACTCGGGTCTACCTGTATGGCGGGATCTGTGCATGTGTGTGCCTGAGTACATGCACATGTATGCACGTGTATGTAGAAATCAGAGGACAGCCTCAGGTGCCTTTCCTCGGGCAGATTTTGTGTTTTGACAACAGGGTTTCTTCACTGAGGTGGGGCTTGCCAATTGGCTAGACTGGCTGACCAGCGAGCCCCTCTCTGTCTTTTCCTCTCTGGTGCTGGAATTATAAGCATTTTGGTTTTCATTTTTATTTATGTGTAAATGTAGGTCACGTTATATTTCTGTGGGTTCCCATGGAGGCCAGAAGGGGGCACCAGGTCCCTGGAGCTGGAGTTTACAGGTGGCTGGGAACTGCCCGGTGTGGGTGCTGGGAACCAAACTCGTATCTTTTTTGCAGCTTTAGCCTTTCTGACTTAATTCCCTCATAACCATGGAACCGTCCTTCCTGCCTCGTGCCTGGGGTCTGGGGATGGCCCCCAGCACGTGCTTTACTGAGTCATTTCCCTGGGCCCAATCAGGGTACTCTTCCTCAGCATTACCAAGAAATGAGAAGCCAGGTGTGGTGGTGCACACCTGTAATCCCAGCGGAGGGAAGACTGAGGCAGGAGGATGGCCTGTCTCAAAAGAGGAAGTGGGCAAAGAGTGGAGCTGCAGCCAGCCAGCAGAGAGCACTAGCCTCACATCCCAGGAGTGTTAGCACTCGGGAACACCATGCTGCGCAGCATGCGTGTCTTTGTGATTTCAGCTATGAGTTAAGAATCTATAGTCCCCAAATCTGAAATCCATGATGCTCCAAAACCCAAAACTTCGAGCGCTGGCGTGACGCCAGGACCAGGAAGCTGTCAAAATCAGCACACTGAAAACATTGCATAAAAACATTCAGGCTCTACGTTAAAAAAAAAAAAAAAAGAATCGACTACTCTTCCATCTCCTCGTTTCAGACAGGCCCTGTTCACCTCTGCGTACAGCTCTAGGAGGGGCAGGCTGCTAGGGAGGTTCGGAGTTCAGTGGTTGTAAAGGCTGGAGGAAGGGCAAGGTGCTAGGCAAATAGAGTTCAAGGCAGAACTTGTCATGGTGATGTGTATATTCTTGGCCTTGGGTCCAGACCCTTAGAGTATATGCCCAGCGGCTACCCTGTGTTGACCGGGCCCTGTGACGTGCCAGTATAGGCTAATCACTTGCAACAAGTGTACTGTGAGCAGTTGGCAGATGGGGAAACCGTGACACGTCTCCACTTGGCGATTTTGCCGTGAGCCTCAGCCTGCTCTAAAGCATACGGTTTTCCTGAGTAAGCTGCGGCCTCATTCAGCAAGGGAACCTACGTCCATGTTGGGCTTGGTGACTTCCCCTGGCCTCTGGGAGCAGCGGGCTGTGGGTGGGGCTCCCCCTGCCTGCACTGACTATGTCCCTCTCCCCCCAGCACTGCAGAGAGCGGCCCCGGTCCATGGTGGTTATCGAGGTGTTCACCCCGGTGGTTCAGAGGATCCTTAAGCATAACATGGTGAGTGACTGGACAGCCTCGGGTGGGCGGGTGTGGCCGGTGCTTGTTTCAGGATCTGCGGCTGTGTGTAGCCTGTTCTCCAGGGCTGTTGTTTTTCTTCACGAAAGCAGGCAGGAAAGTCTTTCTCCAGTAGGTGAGAATAGATGTTGTGGCTGGGGGCGTGGGTTCCATACAGCATGGTCCCCACTGTTGAAGCATAGGCGGTACTCAGCTCTCCAGGGTGTGGAGTGGGACTCTTCACTCTTGAAGGATGGGCAAGCGCAGTGACTTCCTTCTGGAGGGCAGGGTGGAGAGGGGTGAGAGCAGCTTCAGTGGGAAAAGCCTAGAAAATGTGGCCTTTGCCTAAATATCAACATCACAGTGGTGACTGCTGGACCCTTACCCGGAGGATCTCTCCCCCTGTAGCCTGTCGCCCCGGCCCAATCTTAGGAAACAAAATATCTGCCCAGGTCATTAAAATAAGGAAAGTTTGAGCTGTTGCCCAGGCCAGAGGAAGGACGTAGGACAACTGTCACGTGCCATCCCAGAACAGACAGAGGGCCTTGAAAGGGCTGGAGATGCTGTTCAGCATGCATGAGGCCCTAGGGTCTGTCTCCAGCACCTCATAAACCAGGTGTGGTGATGTACCCCTCCAATCCTAGCCCTGGGGAGGCAAAGGCAGGCCAGTCAATTCAAGGTCATTCTCAAGTACGTGATGAACTTGAGGCCAGTGTGTTCCACATGAGGCCCTGTCTTTTACAAAGGTGGCACACACGTTGGGGGGGGGGTGATGGGAATCGAAAGGGAGTATAGTTTAGTTCGTTTTTTGAAAACATACGAGACGGAACTGAATTGTCCCCTCCGAGGACCCAGCAGTCAACATCTGTGTGGCACTTTATATAAGAATGGCGGCTGTTTTCTCAGTGCTGCACGTAAGGCAACTGAGACTCAACGGCCAAGACCTGCTGGCTGACCACAGGCCTGCAGCGCAGACAAGGCCTAAGAATAACAAACATGTTCCCTGGAGATTTAATTTGCACCTTTTTGGAGCCAAACAACATGGTGTCATTAACTCAGTGACAGCTCTCTGACATTATATACATAGAAGTCTGAGACCCGAAAGACTAGGCAGTGTCACCGCGAGTGTGTATGATGTGGAAAGTGGACATCTAAGGTCAGTCACCTCGAGTGGTCCTGAGCCAGCCATCGGCTGGCTGGATTTTTTTTTTTTAAGGTTGCCTGGGTACATGAAAAGACTGAGAAAAGACAACCTGGAAAATCAGTCCATGTGCCGCACACTGTCCTGTGCCCTCAGCAAACCCCTGGTGGTAGTGGGAGGTGTGTATAGTGCAACCCCTCCCCCAGTCAGGAGTGAAAGTGCTTTTGTGACAGACGTCATTAATCCAGTGCGGCACACCTGCAGCCTCAGGGAGAGTTTTGCTACTTAGTGCTCCAGGCAGTAGGAACAACTGGGAACCGTGTGGGTACCATGAATAGATCCTGCTACTCACGGGCATAAGCAATTCTGCGTTTTCATTGGTAGTCAATAAACATCTCATAAGTGTTCTTTGGGGAAGTGGCCTTAAAGGGGAAAGTCAACAGTCTGGCCCCCAAGGGCTCAGCCACGCACTGTTAGCCTTGTGCTTGGTTCATTTCATGGGCTTCCAGGAGTGACCGCGGGGTAATATTTTCAATACAAATAAGAAACATCTCCAGGGCAGATGCATAATTTACATTGCCTGCTGGCCTGGCTTTTAAATGATGTCTCCTCAACCCCCACAGGCATCAGGGACATTCACTATCTGGGCCACATTTGACTCTTGGAGGATCTTGGCCATACTCAGGTTGACAGGAAGGAAGCACAGAAAGGAACCAGGGGAAGAGCGGGAAACGTAAAGCCGCGGCTTAGAGTCTCATGACCACACATCCTTAACAGGGCTCAGGGAAGCAGTGTCCGCAGACTCATGCGACCCTAGAGGCGGAGGGGGTTAGAGATGGGTTCACCGTTCTTCATCCCACAGGGCCCTTCAGAGCAGCCCAGGTTGGCTTGACCGAGGCCACACAGCTTTTCTGTCACCTCTTGTCAGAGAACAGAGAACTGTGGGCATCTCTCTAGACAGGGAAGGCCAGATGACCTGCCTCAAAGTCCGCCTGCTGGACTCTATTCCTAACTCAGTGTCGTATGTGTGCACGCCCATTGTCTGCAAGCGTGCCTGTGCATGAGTGTGTGTGCACGCCGCTTAGGCTCCTCCCTGTTTTTCCCCTGTGTAAACAAACAACCTTAGAGAGTACGCTGTAAGTAAAGCAACACCCGGACTCCTGTGCTGGGGATTGAACCCAGGGCTCTGCCCCTGATCCGCAAGGTGATTTTTAAATAGGTCCCTGTTGAGCCGGGGAGGATGAGTTGGGTGACACCAACTGTTGTTACTCTCTTGCTGGCCGAATGCATCATTTTTCCAGAGCTGGAGCAAGAGTGTGTCCTTCCTCCCACTGACCAGACTATACACCTATGGCAGAGCACTGTGGGCTGGTACCTGTCAATGTTCACCATCCCACCCCTCACTGAGCATGGGAGCGAGCACAGATGGACAGTAAGACCTGAAAGGCCTTTTCTAAGTGTGCTTCCCTCTTCCTTCATCGCCCATTTCCCTAGACAAGTCCAGGACTCACCAAGCCCCTGCGCCACTCTAGGTACTTGGCTTCTCTTTCCTGGTCGGGCTTGCTCTGCCCACACCTGCTGATGTCACTCTCATATTATGCCACTCGGCTAGAGCAGGAAGAATCCCTTTGTCCTTGGCCAGGGCCCATAATTAAGTCTCAAGTGCAGTCACAGATGGGCGCCTGTGGCTCTCGATGCGGCTGTCCTTCAGGTTAGGAATGTTGCCTTTTTAAGTGCCCATCTTCCTCCTCATTGCTGCTGCCTCCTTCCTGACCCACCTTCAGTGACGCAGCCACCCTGCCCTTCCCTCGCTGTGTTCTTACACACTGCCTGCCTTCCTGCACGCCCACGCCTAACACCCACATCCCCTTCCAGCTCCCAGTCACCACTAGCATCCTTGTTTGTACATGGGTCTCACGGTGGAGCCCAGGCTGGTCTCAGACTCACAAACTTCCTGCCTCAGCCTCTCAAGAGCTAGGATCACAGGTGCACGCCATCATTCCTGTCTCCCCCCCATGCCTTTCAAGGTGGTTGTGGTCTTCATACACTCTTCGCTCTGGAGACCAGGGGTGTCTGAGGTCTACCAAACCAAAGGAAACCCCTGAGGGACTATGCCTCGTCCATCGCCACTCCAAAGCCAGCTTCCCCTCTCACTCCTCCACCTGGGAGAAAGTTAGTGTCTCATCTCTGCCTGTAGCAGGATATGTGGAACTACACTTGCCCGGAACCAAGTTACCTACTTCCAACCCCAGGACATGAGTAGCCCTCCTCACTGTAACTACACTGGAGTCTCTCTGATGGCTGAGTGCCTCGGACACCAGCTCAGAGATGCAGGTGGCTACCTCCAAAGAACTTACAGTTTCCCAGGGTGACCAGGGACCAGGCAGGACATCTGCCACTCAAAGTCCAGTGGAGGACCTCTGCCTGCCTGGCAGAGCCATGGGGTAGGAACGTGCAGCCTGCACCAGTACCCCTACAGACCGGGGTGGGGGATGGGGGTCATTAGAGGTGTGAGTGCAGGTGAGTGCTGTCTGCCTTCCCCAACTCCTGCTAGCCAGGCCTCCGTTAACTCTGCCTTTGTTGTCCCTGCAGGACTTCGGGAAGTGCCCAAGGCTGAGGCTCTTCACCCAGGAGTACATTCTCGCCCTGAATGAGCTCAATGCCGGCATGGAAGTAGTCAAGAAGTTCATTCAAAGGTATGTCCCTCCTGCCCGCCCACCCCCTCCTCTCCCTGACCCACACTACCTGGTTTGTGATACACAGGGACGATCAGTGTCTCACCTTGTAGGAGGCGCACTCCACCAGACTCTCCCAGCCCTGCATGGTCCCGGCTACTTGCTTGTTGCGTGACACTGAGCCTGTCATTGTTCCTCTGTGATCCCGGGAGATGGTTGTGCAAATAAATAACTCAGGAGGAAGCCCTTAGCCTCCTGGAGGGGTTCTCCTGGATCATGTGCTTGTCTCTGAACCCCCGTTCCCCTGGGGCTGTGGGTGTTTAACGTGGACCAGGGACAAGAACAGCGCTCGCTGCCTTCTAACCTTGACCTGTTTTCTGTGAGGTTTCCTTCTCAAATGTTCTCGTGAACTGAGGGGGGCCTGTCTCTTTCCACACAGCTCAGGGTGTAGGGGCAGCTGGCCAGGCAGCTCAGCTAGCCCCCAGCTCTGCCCATTCTTAGCCAGGACTGTAGGCCTGAGTCACCAGCCACATGGCACAGGCTTGCCACCTGGCCTCCACAGGGCCGGCGGAGCAGGCCGCCTCACACCTGGGGAGTACCTTAGCGCCTCAGCCATACCTCAGGCCAACAGCTACTCCACAGCCTCCTCACGGTCCCTCTGCTCTCTTCCAGCATGCATGGCCCCACAGGGCACTGCCCACATCCCCGGGTCCTGCCCAACCTTGTGGCTGTGTGCCTGGCTGCCATCTACTCCTGCTATGAAGAGTTCATCAACAGGTCAGTGTTACTGTGCTGCGTTGGTCTGGGTGGGGGCACAGTGCCGCCTTGTCCTGGGAGTGTGTTGCTGAAGAGGGTGGCTGGTCACCCCTCTCGGGAGGGAAGGTGGAGTGGCTGTTGCCGCCTTGACTTTATGCTGTTTGCCCAATGCCTCAGCCCATTGGTGTGGGCCCAGCCCTGGTGTAGGGCTGAGAAGACGACGTGACATCCGGTATCAGTCACTGCAAGGCCACAAGGCACCTGGGCTCTAGTTACGAGTATTTTATGCTGAAGGCTGCTCACTCTGGGGCAGGGTGACACACTGAAGAGGGAGGGTGGCATGAAGGACCACTCAGACATGCAGATATGTGTGTTATTCTAGGCGCTTGTCATTCCAGCACCCTGGAGGCTGAGGCAGGAGGATTGCAGGTTTAGGGCTACATAGGGTGAACCTGTCTCGCAAAAAAAGAGAAACAGATGTGTGTATACACGTGTGTACTTGTGTGTGCATTGGGGAGGGGGCCTTAGGCGTGTCCCCAGCCCTGCCATTTTGGAACTTGGGTCTTGGTGTTTCTCAAGAGCCTGCTGCAGAAGAGTACCATCCATGTTCAGTGACCCTAGGAAGTGACTGCCTTGTGCCTGAGAGCATTTCCCCTCCTGGGGTGACTGCTCTTGGGGGACATGTATGGATCTCTGACTACACCAGAACCTGCCAGATGGGGAGACAGGCATGCACATGGTGAAACGGAGTAGTGAGGGGGCCAGAAGCGGCTTACTATGGGTGCTTGCCTGGGGAGAGGAGCCCCAGGAAGACTTAAGTGCCTAGGAGGTAGGGGCACCTGTGGCTACTGGGGGCAGTTGCTGTGTCCCTCACCTGGGACCCCTGATGCAGGAGACTAGGCGGGGCACGCCCGTTGTATGCCTTGTCACCCTCACCTTCCACCCAGTTTCAATACTGACCCCATTTGTCCTGGTTGAGGCTGTTTAGGGGCACACGGGTACCATTGATCTGTGGGCAGCTTTCTATAGTAGTCTCTTAGGTCCTCAGAGGCTGATGCAGGACATGGTGGAGTCTGCTGCAGCTACCCGGTTGTTCAGTTGAAACGCTTCAGAATTCCAAGGAGCCCCCACGGTCTAGAATCCATCAGAGCGGGGCAGGAGGGGGTGGGATAACATGTACTGAGGTATTCTCTCAACAAAAGGGCCCGAGTGCCTTTGGGGTCACTGGCCTTGAGCAAATAGCGCTACTAAAACCAGCAGGCAAAGAAGGACAGGAAAGGGGTGGTGACAGATGAGGGGTGTTCCTAGGTAGCAGGGCGCGAGAGGGGAGGATTGTTGTTCTTGGTCCTGGTCCTGACATCGCGAGGAGACCTCAGGCAATAATAAACTATTTCCTTGTTTTGGAAAGGGTGGCCACATCCCAGGGGTCAGCTCAAAGGCTGTGCCGCTCCGTCCCATAGGAATACCAGCTCCTGTCTGTCTCGGGATGTCCCACAGTTGGTGGTGACATCACCTCGGCAGCGTGGGGTCATGTGAGGTGGGATTTACACCAAAGCAACTGGCTGATGCTTGCTATAGACGGAGGATGGGGGAGGCGCTTTTGTCCTAGAGAGGTGGCTGTTGGCCTTTTGCCAGCACAAGACAGGGGCTCTACAGCTTAGAAAAAAGAAAGAAAGGAAAGGATACCCTGGCCCTGCTGCCTTTCCTGACTGATTGGCGTGGTCTTGGAGGTGTTTGTTTGGACCCCTAGCCACAGAAGAGAACGCTTGCCAGAAGAAAGTTAGAAGGGTCCTCCAGGGAGGCGCTATGAAGACAAGGCCGCCAGACGAGTAGGGAGGCAAGAAGGAGGAAGAGGAGTATGGGCAGAGGGAAGAGCGTGTGCAAAGGCCCAGGGGTGGCTCTTGGTGGCCAGCACAGCATTTTCCCATCTGTGGTCCTGAACACCTGCCGCAGAGGTAGCTACCCGGCCTGCTGAAGTTACACGCAGACTTTATTGGCGGGGGATTCGGGAGTCTGTTTGCTACTCATGGGCAGAGGGTCCCTGCAGAGGAGGAGCCAAGGTAATTAGTGTGGCTAAGACCAGAGACAGAGAAGCCGAAGAAGAAGAAGGAACCTCCCCTGGGTATGGTGTCTGTCGGCAGCTGGTAGAGCTTGGCAGGTTAAGTGCTTGCCGTCCAAGTGTGAGGACCAGAGTTCAGATCCCTAGAGCCCCTGTAAAAGCTGGGCTTTTATGAGCGGGCATGGAGCCATTTGTAATCCCTAGCGATGTGATGTGATGGGTCCCCCCAGAGCAAGCTGGCTACCTAGGGCAGGGAAATCGGCAAGTTCTGGGTTCGAATGAGAGACTCCACTTCAGTAGATAAGGTGGGGAGTAATAAAGGAAGACCACCCAGCATTGACCCCTGGCCACTCCGTGTACCCACACATACAGGCACTCACACATATGCAAGTGGGCATACTCACACGACACCACACTCACTTATACACACACTAATGACACGAATAAAAACTTAGGTTTACGTTCAGTGTGTGGGTGTGGGGCGAGGTTTGCAGACTGACCCGTGGCAGATGCTGAGCCAGAGGACACGCTTCAGAGGAAGGTGGCCTAGGTTACATTTTCTGAGAACATGGGTGAGTCAACAGTAAGTTTAGGTAGCGGAGGGATGTTATGGGGATTTCCCTTCCAACACTACCCCTCTCCTGCTGCTGGGTGAGAGACAGGCTGCAGAGCCTCCATCGTGAGGGACCGTCATGATGAAGGCGTGAGGCAGATACAATAGGTTGCTGTTCCTCCCACGCAGGCTGGCCTTGGCTCCCAGCGGAGCGCAGCTGAGCCTTTGGAAGTCCTCGAGAGTTGGGGGTCCCAGATGATGGCACGACTCCCCCCCCCCTCTTCCAGGCCTGATTCTGCCGAGTTGTTTCCTTTTGGCCCATTGGTCAGTCCCTCCCAGTGTCCTCCAGGCCTCCGCACCACTCCCGGTGAGCACACGATGTTCCGCACTCAAAGAACAGACAGCCTGACCCAGGTTAGCGTGGCTGTCTGGAAAATCACCGAGCAGAGCCAAGAGGCCTTGAAAATCCACTCCTCGACCCCAGCAGAGGCAAACAGAGGGAGCTGGAGTGCCGAGCTCAGGGGAGCAGATGAGGTCTGAGCCCACGGAGATGCGCAGGCCCCAACTCACAGACCACATGCGGCTTCCGCCCACTGTGGAGTTCACAGGTTTCCAGAAGCCAGTGATTGCTTTCCCCCAGCAAAGCCAAAACGTGTTTATTGAGCGCCCCCAGTGGGCTGCGCTCAGCCCTAGCTCCCGACAGGTGCAAAATGGATTCAGGCCTTCCCTGAGTCTGTTCGCAAATTCTGCACATGGCCCTGGGGCTGCCACGTGGGATGCCAGCACGAGGCCCAGCCCTCTACACCAAAGCATGCATGCGCTTGCTTCTCTTTGGGGACATGGCGCATGTGTGACAGGTTTGAGAGGGACCTAAGCAAGTAGCTCTTTCTTTTTCTTTATTTCCTTTTTTCTTTTTGTAAGCACTAATTTTTTTCTTTTTTTTATTTGCATTTGATTGTTTATTTGTTGCCGGAAGGCTCGTGTGGCCAGAGAATGACTTAAAAGAGTTGTTCTAACCTGTCACCTTGCAGGGTCTAAGTAAGGATTGAACTAGGTTGTCAGGCTTAGTTACAAGCTCCCGCTACCTGTTGTGCTCAGTCGTGTGGAAGCCCTGGCATTTGTTCGTGTCCGCCTCCCTAGGGCTGAGATCCTTGAGTCTGGGGATGTTTCAGAAATTCCCTGGTTGAGGGAAAGGTAGTGTCCACTAGGATAGAAAAAAAGATAAGCTTTTAGAGTTCAGGCGAGGAATATGTCCGTGGCAGGAAGAGGAAATCAAAGGGGACTTCCTGGAAGAGAAACCTGCAGTCTTGGAAACTTAACTTTTTGGTGGTACCTTAGCTCCTAGAGCAGAGGGCAGGTTCCTGATCTAGCTGCTCAGACTCAGAGGCTGTGCCGTTGAGAGATATCACTTAGCCCCATGGAGTCTGGCTCCCATGCCCCTGGGAGATTGCATATGTGAGAGCCTGTGTGAAACCTGGTGCCCGGCAGCGTGGACACCAGCCCCAGATCCTGTTGCTGCTGTCGCCATGCCTGAAGATGCTGTCCCAGGAATTGAGGGGAGCTTTGGAAGGGGCTTTATCAGGTCAGGGCTCCGACAAGTCCTGCTGCAAAGAAGTTCCAGACAGCAGTGTTTGATCTCACGTTTTCTAAGCAACTGTGGCCCAAAAGCCCAATTCCTCAGTCACCACCCTATGACACCTAGCACAAGCATTAGAAACCTCCAGGCAGTTGGAGATGCCAGAATGTAGAGGGGGGTTCCAAAAGGACCCCTGGGGAGTCCAGGCCCACCAGAATGTGGGTCTTGGGAACCATGGACATGGACTATTAGCTCCCAGGAGAAGGGCGGACGCTGTGTTTTCTCACCTGGCTGGGCAGGCAATGAAATGGGCCCTGAAGGGCATGATGGCATCAAGGTGGGAGGGGCAGCTTCACCTTAGAGAACAAGTGGAGCAGGACTGGATTGCTCAAGTGTCACAGGTGTGTACCAGTGATAGGTGACTGTCACAGTGGGGGGGGGTGGCTTTGGTCTGGGTGCACCAGCACTAGGTGGCTGTCAGAGCGTGAGGTGGCATTGGTCTCGGTGCACCAGTGGTAGATGACTGTCACAGTGAGGGGTAGCATTGGTCTGGCTGCACCAGCACGAGGTGGCTGTCACAGGTGAATGCCCATTTGTTGATCAGGTATATGTTGAGTACCCACTGTGCTAAGCTGTGATGGGTTATGGAGATGGCAGACCGGTCTGGACTCCAGGTTCAGTGTTCCTCTTCCCGAGCTGTGCACATGCGTTCCACTTCTTCAGTCCTGATGGACTTCACGACAGCTCTACATCTGTGGTCCTTTTCCAGGGCTTTTAGAGGAACCTGAAGCTCCCCTGAGCTGATGCATGAACGCTCAGGAAATCTGGGCTTGTGTCACCAATGGCCTCTGGTTTTCAGTTTCCTTTGCTGAGACGGGGACTGACTATGTAGTCTAGACCAGCCTTAAACTTGCGGGTATCCTCCTGCCTCAGCATCCCGAGTATAGACGTTCATTCATCTCTGCTCAGTGCTGGGCTTTCTGGTTGCCAAGGCTGACCCCTGCCCACATTTGACGTCTCTCTTCTCCCTTTCCAGCCGCGACAACTCCCCCAGTCTGAAGGAGATCCGGAACGGCTGCCAGCAACCATGCGACCGGAAGCCCACCTTACCTCTGCGCCTGCTGCACCCCAGCCCCGACCTGGTGTCTCAGGAAGCCACACTGTCGGAGCCACGGCTCAAGTCGGTGGTTGTGGCCTCCAGCGAGGTCCACGTGGAGGTGGAGCGCACCAGCACTGCCAAGCCGGCGCTGACGGCCAGCACGGGCAACGACAGTGAGCCCAACCTCATCGACTGCCTCATGGTGAGCCCAGCATGTGGCACCATGAGCATCGAGCTGGGCCCCCAGGCCGGCCGCACACTTGGCTGCCACGTGGAGATCCTCAAGCTGCTGTGAGTACCCCGGAACCCGCCCCGCTGCCATGGGGATGGCAGTGGCTGGGAGTCTGGTCCTTATAGGGGTGGCTGTGGCCGAGGAGCCTGTGTGTGCACACTTGAGTTAGATGTGCATAGAGGCAAGTGTGTTAGCAACAAGAGTGTTCCGATACTAAGGCAGGAGGATGGCTGCAAGTTCAACGGCTACCTGGGTTATATAGTGAGTACCAGGTCAACATGAGCTACCCTATTTCAAAAACAAAGCAAAAAGTCAAATGTATCTGCGAGTGTGGCGCGGGGGGGGGGGGGGGGGGTCCTCCAGCATCTCCAGCATCCTGTGGTGTTACCAGTCTCATAGCATCTGTTTGTTTCAGTCCTACTCACACTGTGTGAGTTTCCAGCCACCTGACTCGTAAACCAGAATGGGAAAGGTGGGAGGGGAAAGCCCATTGGGGTATTCTGTCCACCTGACTTGTAAACCAGAATGCGGGGTGCGGGAGGGCACAACAGGGTATTTTGTGCTCCCAGATAAGGACTGTGGTGTCTAAAGCTGAATGTATATACATGGTTAGTTAGACCAAGGACTCCTGTGGTTGAGGGAGAATGTGACGGCAGCAGTCACCTGTCTGTACTTCCTGTTGTCCTTAAGAGCACTAGGGGGCTCTTCAAAATCAGTGCCAGCCTCTTTGTGTCCCCTCGGCTGAGGCCGAGGGAGGGTACAGCCCAATTTATTGATCCTACAGCCAAAGGAAGAAACTTCCAAAATGCCTTCAGAGCACCGAGAACTGAGCTCAGATCCAGGTTTCATAGAGCAGAGAGGAGTCTCGTTTCTTTCCTGGCCAAAACCACAGCACTCTGAACCTCCCCAGGCTCTTGGCTGTGGGCTCCTCTCTGAGCTACCCTCATGGCAGCAGCCTTCCAGGCCAGAGCTGAGCTGGCTGCCTTGGAATGTCCCCAGGCATCTTACCATGTGAATCCCCCCACCCCCGGGAGCGTGCAGGCCTGAAAGGCCTCTCACCACTGACAGACGTTACCTCCTTTACAAATGAGTTCACGAATAAGTGTTCTGCTCCACCCTCTTGACCAGAGCTCCTGTTTTACTGCAACTCCAGGGCATGGGCCAGGGGTCAGGGGCCATGCCCAGGCCTGGAACAGTCTGATAAAGCCAAGAAGGGTCATACGAGAATGAGACCAAGTTTCTAAACTTTGTCAAACCAGGCTGGCTCCTAGATCTGTGGTCCGCAGGCCCTCAGACTTGCTGGATCTCAATAATCCCATGTGATTCAGAGGGCTCTAGTAATGTCTTGTGTCAAGAAAGCAGGCTTAGGTCATACGGAGCTGGGTGCGTGTTCCCCGGGTGCCACTTTCTAATCTGTGACACGAACTCGTCATCTGACCTCCCTGAGTTTAGCCCTCCAGCCAGGCCTCGGTGGTGTAGCGTGAGCATGGGAGGTGATAACTGTAGCCCAGGCCAACACACGTAGAGGTTCACCCAGTATAGGGGAGTCGCCGCAGCTGGTGATTGTAGCATAGCGGGGTTTCCTGTCCTAGGATAGAGTTAGGATAAGGCACAGTTATCATTTCTTGACAGCTTAGGAAACAAACACCGTGGCACTCAGCACGCTTGAGGGTGGCAAGAAGCCGGTGTCTAATAGACATGGATTTATCTGTTGAGTAACCTGAGACGGTGCTCCTGGCTCCTCTGGGCCTCAGGTTGCTTCTCTTGCCCTCTCCGTGGAGGGCTGCTGTGAGGTGTCAGTAATGGGACGTTTTCTCCATTGTCCCATGGTTCTTGGTGAGAGTGAACATTTGGCTCAATCCAGATGAGAGGTAAAGAAGGGAAGACGATAGAGCGAGGAGGGGTGGTGCAGGCCTTTAGTCCCGGTGCTCAAGAGGCAGAGGCAGGCTGATCTCTGAGTTCGAGACCTGCCTGGTCTACATAGTGAGTGAAAAAAAAAACAAAAACAAAAAGGGAAGGTGATATGGTGTGGAATGGAAGTGGCCCTTTGGACATTGTGAGGGTGAGAAAAGCCACACTCAGAACTCTGGGTATACCACTGGCCACGGGGAATATGGGTTGGTATGGCCAGCCAGGCAGTGCTTTATTTTTTACCTGTTACCACAAGCTCTCCAAGGTATGCTCTGGCATCACTGTAACGTGACGCCTCCGAACAGCCACCACAAGCCTCCCCTGGCAACCCTTGAAGAAGGGACCGTACTCCAAAGACACATCAGGATTGACCTGCTTTGGGCCAGCCTGGAGTAGGCTGAGTTGGCCAAGACCAGGCCTGGGGTCTTCAGTAAGGAGAGCTCAGAGCTTTTTCAGGGTCCCCGTCCGTCCGTCCATCCGTCCGTCCGTCCATGCATCCATGCATCCATCCATCCATCCATCCCAGCACTAATCCACATATTCTTGAAGCATTTGTTGCCCGTCGATGGTAAGCCAGGGTCTGTGCTCGGAGACAAAGGCCCCAGCTGTCTGTCTCTCAGAGTATGAGGAGCACCACGTGCCCAAAGCGGTGACATGAAGAGCAGGGTGTAGTGGGGTGCAGTATAGAAACCACAGACTCACGTGTGACCATGGCAGTGAGACACACTTCCATCCAGGCAGAAAGAGCAGCCGAGGTAAAGGGAGACAGTACCCCTGATTCTGAGGCCCCCAGGAGCCCCACGTCCACTCCCTCAACCCCATTCTGACGTAAGTGTTTAAATCTCCTTAGGGTTCTCTGATAGCCTTTCTACACAGAACAAATCTTAACTCTTTCTAGGTGGGTGTAGTATATGTGTGTGGTGTGCACATGTATCTCACGTGTACGTGTGAAGGCAAAGAAGACGACATTCGGCATCCTACTCTGTCACTCTCTGCCTTCGTCCCTGAAACAGGGTCTCACTAAATCTGGAGCTAGGCGGGCAGGTAGCAAGCCCCCGTGATCCTATTCACCTCAGCACTAGGCTTTTGACATGGGCGCTGCGTTTCGAACTCAGGACCTCATGCTTATACAGCAAGCACTCTTGCCTACTAAGCCATTCCCCTCCCAAGCTTCCAAATTTTATTTTGTAAACTTTTTTTTAAATGTGCTTAAAAACATTATACAGGCCCCTGTAAAACTTTTTTTTTTTTAATAGAAAAAAAGACCCAAGAAGTGTAGCTTTCTCCTGCAGGTATGACCTGGTCACCTTCTAGTGAGGCGCTGGACTGCCTAGTGGGCAGAACATAGACAGGAGCCAGGAACAGAACAGGTTCAAGGCTCAGTTCTGACCTGAGACCAAGGCTGAGATGCCTACGCTCCAGCATTTGTGTTTCTAAAGCGATGACAATGACCCCCACCTGGCCAGGAAGATTCTAGGAGGGCCTCAGAAGAAAGCATGTCGCACACAGTGGACGGGACATAGGAGGTCACATTTCGATGTGCTGACCATGGGTCAGTTAAGGGTGGCGGGAATCTCGTCATAGGAAGGCAAGCTCATTGCATAAATAAGTGAAACCCCCGCCCGCAACACACACACCCAGAAAGGAACCAGGGAGAACAGGCATTCCAGCATACATCCCGGGGGCCTCTGAGCTCTGAGACTGTCGATTGGCACAGTCCACAGGCCTAGCAGCCTCCAGCACACAGTGCAACAGGCTGTCATGCCCCTCCCCTCCTACTGCCGAACCCAGACATCCCTTTCTCCCACCTCTTGTGCGTGTCGCAGAGATGAAGTGATCAAATCTGAGCCCTGTGCGGGGGCACAGTACGTGCCTAGGTGTCAGCCATATCACTGTTATGACTTTATCTAACACCACCAGACCCTTCTGGCAATTCTTTTCCATGTTGTCCATCTGGGCCTTAGAGCCTTCCAGGGTGTGATCTGGGTCCTGAAGGCATTTCTCGTGGGTTCATTCAGAGGCCGGCAGGGCGGGAATAGTCCAGAGCCAAGGGTTATCTGAGCTGTACTTTGTTTGAAGGAAGCATTTGTTCTGGGGCTGAAAAACAGCAGGCTGTATTTCTATGGGAAGCCCAGACAGAAGGACAGAGTATACACGGGTGGGCAGGTTATCGGCAGTGTAAAAAAAAATCAAGAAGTGTGAACCAGACGTGACTACGTTGGTAGTGAGTGCGCTTGCCTCGCTTTCAGCGTCCTGGTGTCCACTCTTGCCACTGCACAAACCAACACACGGTAAAGCATGCCTGAAATCCTAGGTGGAGACAGGAGGACCAGGTCATCCTCAGCTACATAGCAAGTCCAGGGCTAGCCTGGGCTACATGAGATACCTACCTCAAAATCAAAACCAATAGATTGAATGGGATTGGAAGATCAAGAAGGAGTAGGGGCGGGGGATGGACCATGTGCGAAGCTCATTAGTGGAGGTGACGGCAGGAAACCTGAATTCTGAATGTCAAAGAAGACCGAGAATAAGACTCTAAGCCCGGGGCCAGCTATCCACCCAGCCACTGAAAAGATGAGCCTCGTGCCATGAAAACAGACTACCTTGAGGTTCGCTCTTCAGCTGCCGAATGCATGTGTGCATTCAATTCAGATACCACGGCATACCCGTGGCGATCAGGGGACAGTGTGCAAGGGTTAGTTTTCTTCTTCAACCACGTGAATTCTGGGGCTCAACCATGAACTCGGGTTGTCAGGCTTGGGGACAAAGCACGTTTACCCACAGAGCCGTCTCACTGGCCTTGAGACCCTGTCTAAAAAGAAAGAAGTTTCTGGTAGATGAGGACAGTGCCTCAAACTGTGGTTGGTTGGTTGGTTGGTTGGTTGGTTGGTTGGTTGGTTGGTTTTCTCGAATTGGTCTGTACGCTTCCCTTTGGGTCTGTCAGCCAGTGATGGGAGAGATATTTGAACTACTGTGACCTCATCACAGGCCGTGTGGCTATAACTACAGTGTCTTCTTCTTAGTTCTGAGGAGACAGGTGAAGGTGTGGCGGGCTAGCCTGCCCTGGTTCCCTTTCTCTGAGTTCTTGGGGGGCTTTTCTCTGTACATACTTCTCATGTCAATCAGATTGGGTCAGGGTCCAACCAAGAGGCCCTCTGTCTCTCCAGATGTCACATTCTGAGGTCTTAAGGTCTGGGGCATCGACATGGATTTAGGGATTAGAGACCTAGACCGGTCCCTCACCTTTGGTGATAGCTCAAAAGGGCGATGAACTGAAACAAGAAAGTCTCAGTTGTGAACAAGGGGGGTATGCGATCCTGGGTACCTAGGTTGGTTGCCCCTTGGTTCTTGTGTGAGTCTGGAATGTTCTTTATTGATTCATGCTGTGCTGTGGACATTGTCCAGGAAGTAGGTGGGGCAGCATCCACGTTGTGTGATAACCCCAGATACTTGCCGTCTTACGGCCATGCGGGATTGCTTGTGGAAAACCTCCCTGAGGCCACTCCTCACCGATTTCCTCTCTCATCCTAGGTCTGACTATGATGATTGGAGGCCGTCTCTGGCCAGCTTGCTTCAGCCCATTCCATTCCCCAAAGAGTAAGTCCCACCACGCCCTGTCTGAATGGGAGGGGGTGGTGTTGGTTCCAGAGGCTCACAGTGTTACAGAGCGGGGCTGGGGCCCACAGCCAAGACATGGAGATGTGGCCTGACTTTGTGGGCCTCCGAAACACCGAGAATGTGGTCAGAATAGTCTCAGCCTTCGTGGTTGCGACATAGGGAACCCTTAGACTCAGAGGAGGTCAGAGCTGTCTTTACCATGCCTAACCTATGGTCGCTTTAACAGGTTTTAATTATGCACCAGGTGCGAACAATAATACCCTCCCTCCCTGGGGGACAGTAAAACTCCACAGTTGATATATTACCACGTCAGGCATGGTAGCACATGCCTGTAAATCAGTGGTTCTCAACCTTCCTAACGCTGCAACCCTTTAATACAGTTTCCTCATGTTGCGGTGACTCCCAACCATAAAATTAAATCTTGTATTAGCTGTAGTTTTGCTACTGTTATAGATTGTAATATAAATATCTGATATGCAGGATATCTGCTATTCGATATCTGTCATTCACTCCCAATGGGGTTGAGACCCATAGGTTGATAACCATTGTTATAGTTACAGTTCCAGGCTAGTGTGAGCTACCCAGCAAAACCCTGTCGGCCAAAGAAGGGAGGGAGGCTGGAGAGCACCTAGCACGTGCAGTGCTCGGGGGTCAATCTCTAGCACCAACAAAGAAAAGAAAATGCATACATAAGAGCCATTTCCCGACTGTGCAGGGGAAGGCTAGCGACACTTAGTGCGCCTTAATGCCCACCGTTAGCTCACAGCACACTCTGAATATGGCCAGAAATGGATGCACCCTCTGTCTCTCTTTCACCACCCTCCTCCTAACAGGAAGTGCATCATGGGAAACAGTTGGGTGGTGGTGGGTCACAGCCTGCCCAGAGCTTCAGCTGAGCCACCGGCTTCACATGCCTGCGGGCCTGTTTTGACAGGATTAGAAGCTGCTGGGCCTTGGGAGGCACTTGGGGCTCTCTGCAGAGCCCATTAGCGAGCCTGTGTTTGTGAATGCAGCTCCTCGGAGGGGGACATTACACCCAGTAATTGCCCCATTTGCTGGCCCCGCTAGCTCCCTCAGGGCCCCCAAGAATGGAGACCGGAGAAATCTGACTCCTTAGAGGCCTCTTCTCTCTGTGGCATCATTGGCTGCAGCAGCTGTCCCCACAGGCCCTAGGACTCGCTTGACAGTGGCCCATGATGCAATTCACTTGGAAGAATGGTCCCTGATTGCCTGGCAATGTGTGCTGGTAATTAGTGCAGCCTTGCCTTAATTGTGGAACAATTAACAAACACACCTGGGTCCCTGGAGCCCGCATGTGCCTTCATGTTCGTGCACCCCCACACCCGGTTAGCGCCTGTGCAGTTGACTGGTGTGGACCTGGTGTCTGTTGGCTGTGGGGACACTGGGGGCTCAGCCTATTCACGTAACTGTGATCCTCACCTTGTCAAAGGGAGGGACAAGATAGCCACATTTCTTTGTCAATGTCCTCTACGTTCTTCTAATCAGAGCTACAGTCTCGATGTCCCTGGAGGGTGTGTTGAGCATTGTGCATCAGAAGCCTAACTGTCTTGTCTCTTTGGTTTTGGTACAGAGCTCTCGCGCATGAGAAGTTCACCAAGTGAGTATGCCAGGGCAGCCACCCCGCCTTCTCCTGCTTCAAGTGCCCCCTGCTCTGGGTCACTGTCACACCCCTGCCACCACCAGCCTCCCTCTGCCCATTCTTGGGGTCACGTGCACTTTGGGAGGCTGCAGGGGGGCCTCCCGCACAGTCTCCTGTGACTCATATCCAGTCCCTGCTAGGAAATGTCCCATGTGCCTTGACTCTCTTCCACCCTCCCCCAACCTCACGTCCACACGTCCACTCAGGCCTGCAAATGACCCATCCTTTTCCTTCCAGGGAACTGAAGTATGTGATTCAGAGGTTTGCAGAGGATCCAAGACAGGAAGTAAGCCTTTTTTTTTTTTCTTCCTTTTTTTTCTAGAGTAGGGCCTGGTCTTGTGTGTAATCATCCAGGTGTGGCCTTAGACAGTCACTTTGGCTATTCAGACGGTAGCAAGCAGTATCTCCATGGAGACTCACTGTCTGTTTTTGGGACGGTGACAGACCTATCTGCGCACAAATGACTCGATAGCCTTGGGCCTCACCCTCGAGTTGACGATCAGTCCCGACTTAAAATCTGTTCTGAGGAGTTGGAGGGAGGGCATAATGAGCAGGTGTGTGTGTGTGTGTGTGTGTATGTGTGTGTGTGTGTGTGCGCATGTGCACTGTGGGTATAGGTGTGACGTCCTTCCCAAACATGGACACACGTGTGTCCATACACTTGTACCTACTCACAGCTCTGGGAAGGGACAGGAGGGCTGTTCTTTGGCCTCTCATATTGTCCCCAGTCTAGACAGTAGACCCTTCAGTAGAGAAAGACAGACAGACAGATAAGGGGGTGAGGACCTCACAGAAGAGAATCTCAGGGCTGGAGAGAGCTTGAAATTCTTAGGACAGGCCTAGAGAGAGGGAAGACTGCCCACGGAAGAAAGGTGGGAAGTAGGGCAGAAGAAGGCAAACACCCCAAGCCTAAGGTTAGTTGATAAACCCCAGACAGGGAGGGGCAGAGAGCAAGAGAGAGCCCTGGGCACAGAGATGGCAGAGACCAAAGCAGAAGAGAGAGGAAGTGGCCCACCCAGAGGGAAACACAGAAAAAAATATGGAGACAGGGCCCGGCCTGTTCGGGGCCGCTCTGCCCTGGGAGGCCACAGCCCTGTCTCCCTCAGAGCTTTCCTCAGCTAAGTCGGCCTCGTGGCTGTTCTAAGAAGCTGAGGACACATGGCTGGACTTCCCCGAAGGTCTGTGGAGCTTAGTAGGAGGCCAGTGGTTGTGGGGCTAAAGGAAGTTCGTGTCCTTCCTGACAGCCTGGCTTGTCGACACCATTCACGTTTCCTTTGTACCTGTTTCGATCTGACACCGCGTCTGTCCTCTGCCCACAGGTCCACTCGTGCCTGCTGAGTGTGCGGGCCGGCAAGGATGGCTGGTTCCAGCTCTACAGCCCCGGAGGGGTGGCCTGCGACGATGATGGGGAGCTGTTTGCCAGCATGGTACATGGGGTCCCCGCAGGAAGCTGCTGGCGGGCGTTGGGCTTCTTCCATCCTGAGTTACACAGCAGCCAGCCCACTGTGTGGCTTGCCTGCAAGTCTTCTGGCCAGCACAATGCCAGCCATGAAGAGGGAGGGGGCCGAAGGGGGAGTGTCACGCATTCCTGCTTACTTGAGCCAAGAGCCTGATGCACCCAGCCTGTCACCTGCTCTGGGAAGTGAGGACCTTCATTGTCCCTCCATTTTACAATCCAGGCAGCTGAGGGTCCAAGATCACTCTTGGTTGTCATGGTGATTTTCTGTGCAAGGGACAGATGCAGCTTGTCACGAGGTACTGACTGCAGTGCCACCTGCTCAGCCAGTCCTCACAATGGGGGACTTGGGAGCCAGACTCAGGGTGCTCATCACCACCCTAGGTGAAGGGATTGAGGTCACTGAGTCAGCCACTTCATCCACAGTGGCTTCTGGAACTTTCTTACCATAGCATAGTGGTTCTCAACCTTCCTAATGCTGTGGACCCTTTAATATAGTTCCTCATGTTCTGGTGACCCCCAATCATAGTTATTTTGTTCCTACTTCATAACTGTGATTTTGCAAATCTTAATGTAAATATCTGATATGTGCCCCTCCCGCCCATGAAAAGGTCTTCAGCATCCCCCAAAGGGGTCACAACCCACAGTTGAGAACCAATGTCACAGAATCACCCTTGGGCTGCAACAGAGGCCCAGAGAGGTCCGGTTGCTCTCTTGACAGGACTTGTTGGCACGCCCTTTTGTAGGCCAAGCTACTGTCTAGAGGTAGTGGCTTCTTCTGTAGCAAAGGGACTCAGGCTGCTCTTTTCCCAGGACAGAAGTTCTGCCCAAGTGGCCAGTGACCTCAGTCACTATTGACACACCCAACTCCATTCACACATCCCATAGCCTTCTGAGGTCATGTGACGTGCAGAAAATGCAGGTGTCAGCTAGACCTGGGCCTTAGGTCACTGCCGAGTCTTCCACCAGCTGACCTTGTGTGCTGACTCGCCTGTCTGGGCTCCAGCTTCCTCCTATGTAAAAACAAGACAAAGAGACGTCCCGGAGCATCAGAGCAATTATGTGTTGTGGTGGGCGTGAGATACTCACTGAGCCACCAGGACTCCGAGACCCCCGAGCCTGGCTCAGGCTATTCCTGTCTTTACTAGAGACTGATAGAGACTGATTTGCAGAGTAAACAGTCACCAAAGTGAATTTGGACAAGATCTGCAATGATGATAAATAATCATATCCTCTGAGACACCACTTCAAGGGGTCTATTTTTAAGCTGGGCGGTGGTGGCGCACGCCTTTAATCCCAGCACTCGGGAGGCAGGGGCAGGCAGATCTCTGTGAGTTTGAGACCAGCCTGGTCTACAGAGCTAGTTCCAGGACAGGCTCCAAAGCTACAGAGAAACCTCCATCTCAAAAAAAAAAAAGGGGGGGGAGAGGAGGGGGTCTAATTTAGGTCTTTTTTCTTACGAATCTGCTCCAAACCCCTCCCTGCTGCCCTGGACCTACCTGCTTTCTAAGCGTGTCCCATGTACCTATAAACATGCCCAATTGCCTACTTGTCACGTCTGGCTTCCCCTGATATCACAGCTTTACCGTTGGCAGTGCTCGGTGTCTCCCCCACCCCTTCCTGCAGAGACTCAGTGTGAGAGAGGACACGGGGAGTCAGCTCCCGCACAAGTGATTTCATGTGTACGCCAGAGCTGTTAATGATGGGCCCGAAGAATATATAGACAGGGAAGGAAGCAGGCAGCCATGGGGATAGAAATGTTTCCATGGAGACATGGTGAGAAGTGGTCCCTGGGTTAGGCTGTCGTTTCCAGAAGGCCCTTGCTAATGTATGAAGTTGCAGGATGTTTGGTCTCTCTGTGGACAGCTCGGGGAGCCCCTGACCTCTTGTGACCTCACCTCTAACTAAATACAAGCAACACCCCCTCCAGTGTATCTCAGGAGAGAGCAGGCTTTGCTGGGTGGGTGATCTCTCAAAGCATGTTTTAGTCGCGCAGAGAAGGCAGGGCATAGGACAGCCTAGCTGCCACCTGAGTCCGGCCTGTTGTTCTCCCACCTAGCAAGAACTGCCTAGAAATTTCTACCTGGTACCCTCAATGCTAAGAATTCACAGGACCCAATACAGCAGCCCCCAGCAGGAGCTGGGGGGGGGATCCTTTTTTTTTTTCCTGTAGTAAAATAGATAGAATGTGAGTGTTACCATCCTATGCAGAAACATTCCAACATGCGGGTTCGCGGCTCTGCTACCACCAGCACCGCCCGCCTCTGGAACACGTGGCCTACAGCTTCACCTCTGCCCTTTCATGCTAGCTCTGCACCCCTGGACAGCTCCAGTGACCACTGTCTCATCTGTCTGGGTGACTGCACCTGCTGCCTGCACCCCGTTCCAGTGTGGTCGCATATGTGTCCAGTGTTAAACGTGTCCTCAGTCACTATTCTCCTTGGGAGAAGGTTTCCATCCATAGGGATGGCGTGACAGTCATGGGAGACCAGACTGTTGGCACAAGCAGGGAAGTTCCCCACCTGTCCCTACCCACAGAGGCTGGCACTGAGGGTCACGGACGGCACTGCGGTGGTACCCCGGTTGCTTCACCTCGGTCTTCTTGCCTCCCAGGTGCACATCCTCATGGGCTCCTGTTACAAGACCAAAAAGTTTCTGCTCTCGCTGGCGGAAAACAAGCTGGGCCCCTGCATGCTCCTGGCACTGAGAGGGAACCAGACCATGGCAGAGGTGAGGTCCTGGCGTGGGTGTCCTCACACGGTGTCTGTGTAAAGAGCAGGCAGGGTGGGCAAGGCAGGTGTGGTTGCAGCCTCTTGAGCGTGTGGCTGCCCTTCTCAGGCCGCTGCTGGTTCATTCACTGTGTCGATCACAGCGATCTCCAGGTTTCTGCTCTGATTACCTGTTACTACATAGCAACTGTCTCCTCTTGAAGCACAGAACCGTTAACAGACAAAGGGGTAGCTAGGCTTGCCTGAGTTGTTCTCCTTTAGAGTTTCCAGAGGTTGCCATAGGGGTTAAAGCCCGTGGCATCCTTTGCAAGACTTTTTTTCTCAGTCCCTCAGAAGTTGGCAGCCCCAGCTTGTCTGCTTTGTGTGGCTTTAGGATCACTGTTCAGTTTCAAAGAGGACAAGCCCAGGGCCCAACTGTTCCTCCTCGATCTCCTCTTCCCCACTACTCCACGAGGTCCTCCAAAGCCAGACACTAACAGAACGTCTGTCCCGTGGACAACAGTTTATAAGAGCTGTCAGAATTGGGGAGCACCTCCTTGCCACATTTTACCCTCTAGAAAGTAGTCACCAAGCCACCCATCAGTCAAGGGGGTGCCAACAGAAAAGAATTTACTGGCCCATGGGGGAAAGCCTACATTTCCCTGGAGGTATGGTTGAAATGTTAACCCGGGGGCAAAGGCAGAGTACTCTGAACGTGGGGAGTAGCGTACGCCAAGGTCCTGTGGCAGGCCACTCCCTGACACAGCCTCCTGACTCCTGCAGATCCTGTGCCTGATGCTGGAATACAACATCATCGACAACAACGACACCCAGTTGCAGATCATCTCCACGCTGGAGAGCACAGATGTGGGCAAGCGCATGTACGAGCAGCTGTGCGACCGGCAGCGGGAGCTGAAGGAGCTGGTAAGTCCTTGCCGCTGCCCGCTGTTCCCAGAACACGAGGTGGCCCCTGTGGACTGCTTCTCCACACCCAGAGCGTTTGGGTTTGTTCCCTGCCCTTCGCACAGGGTTCTAGATGGGCGCAGAAGAGGTAAAGCCCATGGGCCGAAGTCACACAACCCACTTCCGCTTCGTTGCAGAGGCCCCGGTCTTGTCATACCCCGTCCTAGCTGAGAGGCTGTCTCTGCATGGGTGCACACAGGCCCGTGAGGGCTGTCCGTTCCCCTGGAGCCACCCTCCCCTCCCCACTGTGTGGCTCTTTGTAAAAAGTGTGCACAGCCCAGGTCTCCACCATCAGACATCTGGTGGAAAACTTGTCTGTCATTTGAGACTGAAGTGGGTGCCACTTCCCCCAACAAGAATTGGATGGGTGATGTCCCTTCCAGTCAGAGCACCCGCACTTCCACCTCTGCCAGTGTTTCTTGGTGTCACCTATACCATAAGCTGTGACCGTCACGGTGTCTTCTGCTGCCCAAGGGGCTGGTGGCAGAGGGGTCATACGACTCACCTGGTCCCATTTCTATTGCAGCAAAGGAAAGGCGGGCCCACCAGGCTAACACTGCCCTCCAAGTCCACGGTAAGTCCGTTTTTGTCTCTGTGGGGGTGGGGTGGGGTGGGGCGGGGCAAGATGGGTGGAGCAGGGAAGTGAACTGTCCAGATGCCGGGGTGAGAGATGACCAGGAGGGGAGAGAAGGGATGACCATGGGACCGGGAGACGGGCCAGCTCCTCCAGGAGGTAACTGGGCCGAAGAGGAAGAGATGGAAACCAAGCAGAATGAAGATACTCTGCCAAAGCTTGTCTTTGATATTGAGGCTGGGGTTGCAGCTCATGGGTGGAGCCCTAGTTTAGCATGCGTGGAGGCTCCGGGTTCAGTCTTCGGCCCCTCAAAAAAAGACAAAAGATTGCTGGTGACATCGGCAGTATTACCGAGGGGTTGCTAGTAACCATGGTAACAATAGCTACTAAGCACTGGACTGTTAGTCTGCTTGACTTTTACTACCCTATGAGATCTGCACACTGTTTTCCCATTTTCCGGGGTCTTTTGGGGATCTAATTTCCTGCTACCTCACTCTCCTCAAGGCATGGCTTCCTGCTCATGGACCAGAAAGCCTGCCCAGGCTCCAGCCACTGTGGCTCCTTCCCAGCCAGCAAGGAAGGAGGAAGTGACAGGGAACAGCCCGCCCTTCCCTTAGAGATGCTTCTTAGAAGTTCCATGTGCATCTCATTGGCCATATTCAGCACCTGGCCATAATTAGCTGCAGAGGAGGCTGTGAAGTTAGCTGTAACTCAGGGCACAGCTAAAGGTCAAAATAAAGACCCTCAGTCCAGGGTCTGCGGCACGGGTGGCTCTCTGCTGACTTGGGGCTGAGGGCAGCAACCAGCTCTTCACATGGAAACTCCACAGGAGCTGCTGGCCACGGGGTGTGCATGCCTCTGCATTTGCACGCGCGCACACACACACACATGCACACACACACACACTCTCACACACACACACACGCAGGCACACCATGCATGTGAACGTGCACGCTCTGCTTGGGAGGGTGCTGGCCTTGGTTGCAGCCCAGCCGTGACTCAAGCTATGAGTCACACCACAAGGCTGAGCCACCACCTTTCGGCTCCTGGGGACACAAAGACCTCGGTGTGGTCAGAGAACCCGTGTTGGCTGCAGACGAGGCTGGGGGGAGTGGGCGTGAGGCCTCCCTGGTAAATGCCCCAGCCTGCCCTGAGCATCATGCCCACCCACTGCAGGATGCGGACCTGGCCCGCCTGCTGAGCTCTGGCTCCTTTGGAAACCTGGAGAACCTCAGCTTGGCCTTCACCAACGTCACCAGTGCCTGCGCCGAGCACCTCATCAAACTGCCTTCCCTCAAGCAGCTCAATCTGTGGTCCACGCAGGTGCCACCCCGCCCACACCCCGTGCCCTGTCCTCCCCCTCACCTCCCATGGCCAGAGCTCATGGGCCTAGCCACTTACTCTGCATGCGTAACCCTAACCCATTGCCCCAGACAGGAGGAAGTTGGAGTTCCCATGCCACTTGGCAGCCCATTGGGAACATTGCACAGGCTCCTGAGTTGGAAGATACAGGGCTGAGAGTTCACCTTAGGCCTCTCCAGTCTGACAGGGAGGAGGGATACATGAGTATTCTCTTGGTGCCTGCTGGATCCCAGCATGGTACCACTGGCCTAGCTAGCCCTATGGGATACACAGGCTCCTCCATCTCTTGGAAGGGCCACCTGAGCGCTGCTTTCAGGTTTCAGAGCCTAAGTTCCGACTCTGATAGAGGCCCTTGCCTGGCCTACGTCCTGGTGAGAAACTAGATCTGAACTCAGGACGGAGGGCTGTGTGCTGAAAAGAGGGCGTGGCCTCAGATAGATCCCACCCCCTCCCACTCCTGCCCAGCCTTAGGGTCCCCTCCCCCGGGCCTGCAGAGGCTAAGAACCGTGTGCCCCACAGTTTGGAGACGCCGGCCTGCGGCTCCTGTCGGAACACCTCACTATGCTCCAGGTGCTGAACCTGTGTGAGACCCCAGTCACCGACGCCGGCCTGCTGGCCCTCAGCTGTGAGTACCCGGTCTGCAGCAGGTGGGCTGACCCATCCCCCCACCCCACCCCCAAGCTGCGCACCCTGAGAAGGAAGCAGGTGGTTCATTATTAACCAGTTTGTAGCAGACCCGTTGCATGTTGGCACAGGCAAGGTGCTGGGAACAAGCAGAGGGCTGTCCCTGCCCTCGGGGAACTAGTCATCTAGAGGAAACAGGGACTTCGGGAGATTAGCCTGTGCCTTCCGTCCAGCCACCAAAACCCACCATTGTCACTGGTGTCCCAGCCAGCAGCTCCAGCCTTGCTAGCTGCTCAGAAATGCACCCCTGTGCCCCTGGGACCCCAGGCATTCCTGGGCCTGATCAACTTGAGAGGCCTGGGACAGGGTCTAGGCTACTGGTTCCACACAGCTCTGCTCAAGGGGGCAGTGAGCCTGGGAATCCACATGTGCCGTTTTCTAACTTGCTTCCTTAGACAAGAGGCCTCGTGACTCGGTGGTAGAATGGCCAAGCTGGCCTCTGGCAGGTGGCAGAGGGAGTGTAACTGTAGATCACAGAAGTGGCTGTGACAGTCCTACAGTTCTGGATGGTGGGAGCTCTGATACGGGGAACATGAGTGACATTTGAGCCGTTCCCTGCAGGATATTCCTACAGGAAACACATGAGTGTGTGTGTTTGCGCACGCGCGAGGGGGGTTCTAGGTCTAATTAACAGTGCAGAACCGCCATTGGTCTATCGTCACGCCCCCACCCCACCCCAGCATCTCAGTATAAGCCTTTGGATGTGTCTCCAGCAAGCACCTGCATGGTCCAACATGAACCCCAACTTGATGTTGGCTCTTGAGACCAACAGTGAGAGACGTGGGTCAGCAATGCCAGGCAGGAAGCATTCAGGATCCCCAGGGCAAGTCTAGCGCTGAAGGGGAGAGAAGGTCAGAGGTCGGGGACCAAGAAAAGGCCCAGCTCTGACCCCCAGAGCTTAAAATAGACAGCCCTGGTGGTCATGACGGCTGAACCCACAACCATAGCCGCTCCTTACCCATCCACACTGAGAACAGCCTGCAGCTTGAGTGTCCCCATCCTGCCGTAGCTTTTTCATGTGGCCTCATTGCCTGTCTCTCTTTACCCAGCCATGAAGAGTCTTTGCAGTTTAAATATGAACAGCACCAAGCTCTCGGCTGACACCTACGAGGATCTGAAGGTAAGTCCTCCCTGCTGGGTCCCTCCTTCCCTCCCTGACCATCCCCTCCCTTTCTGGCTGCTCTCTCCCCGACTTCTGGCCACCCTTAGAGAAGCGTCTCCAGCACAAGGGCTGGTGCGCCAGAAGCAGATAAAGATGGGTAGGGGTAAGGGCAGGGTGACAAAGGAAGCCAACTAGGGCTCTGTATGGCATGGGGAAACCAAGGAGCATCCCTTCCAAGAAGAGGCCACAGATGTTGAATCTGAAGGATAAGAAGCCTGGAGTGTCCAGGGTGTCGGGGAGGCCCTGGCCATAGCGAGCACAACTGGAGTGTGACAGACGAGGAGGGCCATAGAAATCCTCATTGGGTCACAAAAAGACTGGATCTCCCCCCCCTCCCCAGAATACCCCTGGGGTTCTCAGTGAGGTGCCAAGTCCTACTTTTAAAAACCTAGCTGTTGTTTGGGAGATGACCTGTGGGAACAGCAGCCAGGGCAGACACAGGTCATGTGTTCTCTAGGCTGTTGCAGGCCGCCAGGGCTGGGCCTGGCAACCGAGTAGGGAGAGGAGGAGGCCCTGTGTGTTGCAGCTGGGACATTTCATCTACTGGAACACGTGCTTCTTAGGGAGGTGGAGGCAGGGCCTTCGGCACATCCAGCTTTGGGTCTCAGAGGCACCCTCACGTCCTGGAAGCCACTGCCAGAGAGTCCTCTGGAACCCCTGGTCGGGACCCTCCTTCGCCAGGGTCTCCTGGCGGCCCTCTAACCACTCTTAATCACTCTCTTTGACCTTCCCAGCCATAGCTGGGCTTGCTCTTTGATGCAGGAATGGATGTAGTAACACTCTCCATGCCCAGGCAGGGAACTAAGGCCAGACAACGGCTGCCATGATGTGTGATCAGAGAGGTCACGATTCCCAGGAGGCACAGAACTTAGGAGTCACAGGGGGAGGGTGGTCAGTGGGAGGGGTAAGGGTGAAACTGTGGCGCCAGACACAACTCAAGGTGCCTCTGCCGGCCAGTGTTCTCAGCACTGGGTCAGACTTGAAAGAAGTGTGGCCACCAGGACTTGCACCTGCTAGTTCCATCTGTGCATTTACACACGTGCACACACACTGAGGGGCACCTGTGCATGTAGCGGCATGAGAAGCATGGCTCTCGCAGCATCCTGTGCTCCAGTTCCCCAGAGCCACAGCGACAGTGAAATCAAGTGGAAGAGGGGAGTGGGAGCCAGTGCTTAGGAGGACAAATCACTTACTTGTCTTTTCATTTTGAGAGGGAGGGGGAGAAAGGGAGAGAGTGTGTGTGTGTGTCACGTGTGTGGGTGCATTCAGAAGGCATCAAATCCCCTGGAGCTGGAGTTGCCGGTGGTTGCGAATGACCTGACATGGCGGTGGTTGCGAATGACCTGACATGGATGCTAAGAACCTAACTCTGGTCTCTGGAGGAGCAGTCACTGAGTCATCACTCTAGCCCCTACTATCTCCCATAAAATATTGCTTTGTGTGTGTGCGTGTGCATGTGTATGCTGCCCATAGCGGTCAGAGAACAGCTATGTGCAGTCAGTTCTCTCCTTCCACCTTTACATGAGCTCCAGGGATCAAATTCAGGGTCTCTAGGTTTGTCCAACAAGCACCTTTACCTGCTGAGCCCTCTGCCCAGCCCCTTAACTATTTTTTTACACTCTAGAGTGTCATGGTTCCAACTCAGTGATACCAGTTTTTCACCAACCTCCCTCTTTCCTCTGCTGGGGCATCTGGGAACTGCCTGACTTTTGAAGAAAGATGTTCATGCTAAATGACAGGCAAACCCACATGGTTCAGTAGGCAGTCTGGCCCAGCCCTTCTGTTTTGTTTTTTGGTGTTTTTGTTTTGTTTTGTTTTCCAAAAGAACCTAGACATCTGTATTTTCTGAACAGCCTCCTAGACTGGCAAGCGTGACTTGAAGATGTTTCCCAGCTTTGTACTGGTGACCACAGGCCCCAGCTTGCAGCTTCTGTCTAGGCAGGCAAAACCATTGAAGGTTGTTGGGCATAGGACAAGGCAATGAGCAGGCCACCTTTGTCTCTGTGTGTCCTGGCGTGCATGAAAGCGTGTGTGTATGTTATTGAATAGGGCTGGTGGGCGTAAGGGATATTGGGAAGGCAGGAAGTAAAGGCAGGAGGGACCATTTATGAGACAAATGCCTCTGTAAGTGAAGGAAAAGGCAGCTGTTGAGAGACTAGTCTCCCAGCAGGGACTGAGAAGAATCTTGCAAGTGGATTGGACTGCGGAGGGGCTCAGTGGCTAGAACGCTTGTCTGGTGAGCACTGTGTGCCCCATGCCCAGGTCCATATAGAACGGATGAGGTAGTCCATGCTTGTAATTGCATCACTCGGAGCTGAAGGCAGAAGAATTAGAAGTAGGAGGTCATTCGCTTCGTAGCTGTTTGAGGCCAGCCTGGACTGCATGAAGCCCTGTCTCAAATAAATAAATGTAATAAAAGTGTCAGGTGGGACCATATTTTTGTTTAGGAACAGAGGAACCCAAGACGAAGAGTCCAGGCCAGCTTCTGTTGCTGCCTTGGGACCTTATCCACTCTGCCCAATCTCATTTAACAATGGGAAGGGACCTAGGCATAGTCTATTACAGGGCTTTCCTTGAATGTCAGGGTTAATCCTTAATGCCACTTGGGAGCCAAGGGCAGGACTCAGTGTGGCTACAGTCACAAGACAACAACCCTCAGGACTCCAGATGTGCAGTCAAGTCTCCCAGCAACTGTGATTCCAAGGGGCTGTGGTTTCCACAGCTACTGCCTAATGTCTCTGAGGCCACATGTCCTGTGCTGTGTTTAAGGTCACCAGCCCCTTCTAGAGCCTTGAGAGCCCACAACCTCACAATGGAGAGGGTGTAGGTGGTAAGAGACACACACACACTCCAGCCCTCCAGCCCCCCCCCCCCCGAGGATCAGGCTGTCTACCCTATGGTTCCTGAGGGAAATGGCTGGTATTTGACGAGGTACCTTCTTATCACCCACAGGCCAAACTTCCTAATCTGAAGGAGGTGGATGTCCGCTACACCGAAGCCTGGTGAAGCCCCTGTGTGCACGGGATGGTGTTGCACAAAAACAAAACAAAACAAAACAAAACAAAAAAAAAAACGACTCTTGACTAATAGCTGTAGAGCAGTGGGTCCTGGGATGGCCCCAGCAACTGGCTGTGGGTTAGATGGGGGAGTCTTGGGGGGCGGAGGGGGGGAGGGGTGGGGGAATCCTCAGCACGCCCAGCCCCCGCCTAATTCTTAGAGCTTCATATCGGAACCTTAGACCTTGATCAAAAGCAGCCTTGGTGGCAACAAGAAGAAGAACAGCGGGTAGGGAGGGCAGGGGAGGGGCGGGCGGGGATCCCTGTGTGGGTTTTCTCTGCCTTTGTTGTGTGATGCCATGTGTGGGGGCATTCATCCAGCCTGATGCCAT
>NW_026067927.1:23409949-23426237 GCF_014885135.2 Alexandromys fortis
CCCCCCCCCAACGATGCCCTCATTTTTTTAAAAAAGGAAAAAAAAACCACACACACACAAAAAAGAAAAACAGAGACTTTGGGTTCCAGTCTCAGTCTTAATCCCCTTTCCGTGGCAGGTTTTCTTTTGTGCGTGTGCCTGTGTGTGCGTGGAGTGAGTTCTGTTTTGTGTTTGTTTCTCTGTTGGTTTCTGTTGTTGCTTTCTTCCCCAACTCCAACCCCGGTTCCGTACTTCACAGCACCCTGGTGCAGAGAGAAACAGAAGCAGAAAAATAAAAATAATAAAAAAAAAAACCAAAAGGGAAAAAAAAAGGAAAAAAATTTCAAAAAGTTAAAAAAAAAAAGAAGAAGAAGAACTAAGACATCCCACCCCACCCCATCCTCTGCACTGTTGCTTTTCTTGATGGTTAATAATAAATACTGTCACGTAGCTGTGTACAAAGAGATGTGAAATACTTTCAGGCAAAAATAAACTGTAAGTGACTCAGCAAAGGCTGCCCTTGCTCTGTGGTTGGGGGAGGGGATGGAGACGGAAATGGGGAAAAGCCCCAATCAAGGGCCGGAACACACCTGAAGACTGGCTTCTCACTCTGGGGCCTTGACCATGGGGTCTGAGTCTGTCACCCATTGTGAGGTCTGACAAACAGAGTCCCTGGCCATTGCCTACCAGTAGCACTCTCGGCCATTGTAACAACCAGCCCTACCACGACACTTTGCCGGGAAAACGTCACTACCCTCTGTAAAATTCTATTTGAAACACCCAAGCCCCTGCCACTCTCCAGAGGGTCCTAGTAGGCTGGAGTCCAGCCCTGGCCATCCCTTGCTTCTTCCCAGGGGTGTCTCCAAGAAGCAAGTTCAATTTGTCTGAAAAGAGACGAGATTGCCAAGCATGGTGGCACACACCCATAATCCCGGCGCTTGAAGCGAAAGCAGGAAGATGTCTGGAGTTCGAGGCTAGTGTAGGCCACTTATATCCAGGCCAGCCTAAGCTGTGTGGTGAGAACGTGTGTACAAACTAAAAAGAGCGAGGCGGGGGGGGGGGGGGGGGGGGGGCAGGGAAGGGGGGGGAAGCTTAGCAGGTAACAGGCTTGGTACATAAACAACGTGTGGACCTGAGCCCGGATCCCCAGCACCTGCATACAGATCCTCGCACAGGGGCATGCTTGCACTTAAAACCCCTGTGCTTAGCTGGGCGATGGTGGCGCACGCCTTTAATCCCACCCCTCGGGAGGCAGAGGCAGGCGGATCTCTGGGAGTTCGAGACCAGCCTGGTCTACAGAACTAATTCCAGGACAGGCTCCAAAGCCACAGAGAAACCCTGTCTCGAAAAACAAAACAAACAAACAAACAAACAAAAAAAAAACCCTGTGCTTGGGGTGGTAGAAACAGGCTGACCAGGCTGGTCAGCATAGCTGAGCCAGTAAATTCTGGATTCAGCAGAAGATCCTGTATCAAAACTCTAAAGTGGGGAATGAGTGAGGAAGACAGGATGTCTTCCACACAAACACCTGCACCACAGAGAGTTTCTACCATATCTCAAGCTGTTGTGGATGTCCCCACTGCCCTTGAGTTAGTCTGATGTGTGCTGTGTATGTGTCCCGGTCCCTCTGTCCACCCAGACAACCTGATCCTCCACCTGACAGCCCTCGTCACCCGAGGCCTGACTCTTAAGACTGCCCTGCACACCCCTTCCTCTCCTGGGTTTTTCCACTGGCCTGTGTGTAAATTTGAGAGAGAGAGAGAGAGAGGGAGGGAGGGAGGGAGGGGGGGGGGGGGGGGGGGAGAGAGAGAGAGAGAGAGAGAGAGAGAGAGAGAGAGAGAGAGAGAGAGAGAGAGAGCGCGCGCGAGCGAGCAGTTCCATGGCATGGCGCCGGCTCCATGTGCCACTAAGAAGTGAAGTGCACTGTGAGGGTTACTAAGTGGCTGGAGAGACCTCAGCAAATTAGTGCACTTGCTGCTCTTGCAGAGGACCAGAATTTGGTTCCCAGCATTCCACTGGTTGACTTGCAGTACCTAGTAACTCCATTTTGGGGGATGGGGTGGGATGGACACCTTCTTCTGGACGCCAAGGGCATTGTGTTCATTTGCATATACACACACCCATACCCCATAATTAAAAATAACCTTTAAAGGTTTATTAATGTCACAGGTGTTTGCAGCTCAGTTAAAAGAAAAAGTGTGTGCAGCAAGCATGTGAGCTCATACCTGCAGCCGCAACTGAGCCAAGAGTGCCATGCCACGCTGACGGCCTTCTGAGTGTCGGGGTGTCAACATCTCTGTAACCCCAAACAAAAAACAATGCAGCTGATTGAGGCCCGGGGCTGGGGGTCTATATTTTCTGCAGTTTTACTTTTCGGGGTTTTCCTGGTTGCTATTGTTGTTGTTTGAGACAGAGTCTAACAGGGGAGTCTTGGCTGACCTAGAAGTCACTATGCAGACTGGGCTGGCCTCGAATTCGTAGCTATCCTCCTGCCTCCATTTCCTGAGTGCTGAGATTAGAACTGTCCAACACCATGCCCCTGCAGCTGATTGAGGCCAGGAGGCCTGGGGGCAATATTTTCTGCAGTTTGTTTTACTTTGTTTGCAGTTTTGGGAGTTTTTATTGCTACTGCTATTGCCCTAACTGACCTGGAAATCACCACGCAGACTTGGCTGACCTCGAATTCGCAACGATCCTCCTGCTTCAGTTTCCTGAGTGGTGAAATTACAGGTGTCCACCACTATGCCTGCCTCCCCAAAAAAAAAAAAAAAAAAAAAAAAAAAAAAGAATGTTTTAAGGGTACACAATCTTCTCACCTAAGGAAAACCACCTCTGAATAGGTAGGCTTAGACTCTCTACTGCCACCTGCTGGGAAATAGTAATAAAGATTAAAATCTGTACTATAAAAGAACTCCCTGTGCGCTGCACAGGTGCTTATGTTGGAGTATGTGGCTTTGGGTTGTTTCTCAGAAATTTCTCTCTGGATTTGGATACCATCCTAAAACTAACGCTGGCTTTCTTCTCTGTCCCTACTCTAATGTGGATGATACTAGCCAGGAAAGAAGTTGACATGAACTGCATGATGGTAGTGACAATCCTAACTGCAGGCTCTTGGGCTCCCCCAGACCCTCTGAAGACTCTGGGTGCTTATCAGGTCTCCTAGGTGATTCCTGTATATGTGACATCCTGCCTTTGAGGCTGGCTGCGCACTGGGTTCTCATGGAAAATTGAACATACTAAACAAGCTGTTCTGGGGGGGGGGGGACTGGTAATGCAAGATCTAGAAGCTTCCCAGATAATTTTACTGTGCAGTCAAGTTTCAGACCTCTGCTTTAAGAGCCTAGCTGCTAGGACTGGAGCGAGGGCTCAGAGGATTAGGAGCACTGACTGTTCTTCCAGAGGTCCTGAGTCCAATTGCTTACAACCATCTGTAATGAGACCTGGTGCCCTCTTGTGGCACACAGGCAGACAGAACAGATGTTTAAAAAAAAAAAAAAAAAAGAGGGGGGGTGGGCGATGGTGGTGCAGGCCTTTAATCTCAAAACTCAGGGAGGCAGAGGCAGGTGGATCTCTGTGAGTTTGAGGCCCAGCCTGGACAACAGAGTGAGTTCCAGGACAGCCAGAGATACACAGAGAAACCCTGTTTTGAAAAACAAAGAAGAAGAAGGAAGGTGGGGGGAGCAGGAGGAGGAAGTGGGAACTGGGATAGGTATGTAAAATGTGAAGATTGTGGGTTTTTTGTTTTGTTTTGTTTTCAAGACAGGGTTTCTCTGTAGCTTTGGAGCCTGTCCTGGAACTGGCTCTGTAGAGCTTAGGACCGATAGCGCTCGGGGTCTTGGAAGGCCCCTTTGCCATGCAGCGTCTTGGGCTTGCCCTAAACACCTGCAACAAATCTGTCGATGACTGAGGTTCTTAAGTGATTTCTACACCCCGCCTTGGAGAAGCCTCAACTGGGAGGTGCGGCAGCCTTAGTGGAGCCAGAGGTGAAATTAGGGAGGTATCCTATTTGAAAATCAAGAATTTGGGACTTTGAGGGCAGAGTGCCGAACCTGAGTTTTGGTGAAGGCACTGCTCACGTGGCTACCTAGGACCCTGGAGCCACATGATCAGATAGCGTCCCTGAGACCTGTTAACAGAGACATGGCTTTCAGAAGGACCACAGGCTGTGTGTGTGTCTGTGTATGTGTGTATGCATGTGAAAATGGTAGGGCTGCCTTGCAGAGTTCAGGTTCACAGGCCTCGCCTGAGACACCACCCCAGAGCAAGTATCACTGTTTTATGGCAGAGTGTAGGCCTTCATCCCTTCACATCCACCGGAGACAGCTTCCAGGCCCTTCTCCCGGGATACCAGCATCCACAGAGGCTCAGGTCTCTCAGAAAGGGGTGGAGTGTTCACTGATAACCCACATGCATCCTGCCCTGTGCTCAAAGCAGCTCATGGTGACTCATAAGGCGAGATACAAAGCAACAGAAATAATTGTATTTTATGGCTTAGGTCACAGTGGTTCTCAATCTGTGGGTCGCGACCCCTTGGGGTTGAATGACCTTTTTACAGGGACCACCTAAACCATCAGAAAACACAGATGTTTACATTATGATTCATAACAGTAGTAAATTTTCAGTTATGACTGGGGGTCACCACAATGTGAGGGACCGTATTAAAGAGTCGCAGCATTAGGAAGGTTGAGAACCACTGGTTTAGGCAAAACAGTACACACGTTCATGTTTTGTGCAGACTCCATCTCCTCCTCGGCCCCAATCTCTCCCTTTAGCCCAGGCTAGCCCATGACCCCCTATATAGCCAAGGATGAACCTGAACTTCCCGTTCGAGTGTTTCGCCTTCCTGAGAGCTGGGCTTGCGGCTGCATAACACCATGACTGGCTTTATGGGCATGGGGTAAACTCCAAGGCTTTGACCACGCCAGGCACAGAATGCAGCAGGCCCGGATACGGCAGCTTACTGCCCATCCGTCAGGAGGGAGAAGCAGCTCTGCCCTACGCACTGATATGGTATAACTGAGTGGATACATGGATGAGTGACACATGCCGGCGTGGTGGGTGATGGAACAGAGTCAGGTGCCATAGCGGACATCCAGAATTGGAGGGTGAGTCTGGATTTGGGGAAAATGCGGAAACCTAAGGACCTGAGCAGGCTGGGCAAGCAAGCACCCTAGCACTGAGTCATGCCCCAGCCAAACCCCCAACCTGGAATTTTTTTTTTTTTTTGCTTGTATTTTGAATAATTCGGTGTGTTCCTGGGCAGTCAGTTCAGAGATTCCTTAGAATTCTGATAGTCCCTCCTGTGGCTACTACAGGAGCATTCCTCTCTTTGTTGGACACAACCTCACTCACACAGTTTGGTGGTTTCCAGGACAGGGACCCACAGGGACAGAAGTGGACCTGGGGATGACCAGCAGGACACGAGCTAATGCAACCAGATTTCATCTGGGACAATGAAGGCTTCTGAGATGATTCTGGTGTCTGTGTGACTCCAAGATACAAGAAATATTGGTGCGTGTGTGCCCTTATCTGGCTGATCTATGGACTGAGTGTCAGGGCTGTGTGAGGATGTATGGAGGTAGCGTCTCCACGTGTAGCCCAGGGTAAAGCCCTTGCCTAGCACACAGGAGGCCCTGGATTCTGTGCCCACACAGTACCACACACAAAAAAAGTGTGATTTAAAATTCTTTTTATTATGTTCAGTTATGGGTATGTGTCGGGGTGCACCGCACACCACAGTGTGCATGTGGAGGTTGAGGAAAAGACTGTGGGAGCGAGCGCTGGCCTTCCACCACGTGGGACCTGGGGATTGAACTGAAATCGTCAGGCTTGAGGGCAGGTGTCTTTACCTGCTGAACCATCTTGCCAGTGTTTGCGTGCACATGCGTGTGTGTGCGTGTGCGCACGTGCGCGTGTACGTGTGTGTTCATGTATTTGTGTGTCTTTGAGAGAAGAAAGGAGAAAGGGATGGAGGTGGGGGACATCTATTGTACACAAGGCTCTCTGGGGACTCAAGAGTGGAAGAACACGTACCATCTGTGACCTCACGCCACACAGTCTGAGGGAGGAGGCAGCCATTTTTCAGGACGCCCATGAGGAAAGTGGATCAGAAACAGGCCGCCGTGAGAGCCTCTGAGAGGAACCTGGGCTCAGGGGCAGGCCTCAAGGAGAGCTAGGAATGACTTCCCAAAGTGTTGATGAAGAGTCTTCCAGGTAGGAAAGAGCATGAGCGGACACTTTAAGTGGGGCCAGGCACTTTGGAGGGACAGGAGAAGCAGGAGGGAAGACCTCTGGGTCGACCAGGGAGAGGGTTAAGGCCTCTTGGGTCTTTACCCTAGAACAGTGGACTGGGGTCGAATGTAGAGCAGAGGGCTAAATGATAAACTGGAATTGTTTGCCTTCCCGGCCCCTTCCCCCTTCCCCTCATTTGCATTACGTGCGCGTGCTCTCTGGGAGGGGCCCCTGATGGTAGAAGGAGCAGGAAGCAGGGCCTGTTAAGCAAGCAGTCAGCTGAGGGCACTGCAAATGAGGAAGGACCACCAAGTTGCTCACACCTGATGAGAGCCTCCGGCATCCCCACCTCCCCAAACGGGTCAGATCAGAGGGCAAGGCCAGTGACTCCAACACTCTGGGGTCCCAGCTGCTGCAGATCAGGGCTGAGGCTGGGCCAAGCTGGCCACTGGGGGCGGAGGCCGCATTCCCAACCTGGGGCCCTGACGTCAATGTTGCCATGGAGACCCAGCTTCCCTTGCAGGAGGCAGCTGCTGCAGCCGCCCCCCCCCTCCCTCCAGGCTGGGAAGGCTGAGCAGAGCTGAGGCGAGCAGAAAGAGTGGGCTGAGGTCCACAGGCTTCAGCTCAGCGGGGAGCACGGTCCTGCAAGGAGTCAGGGTTCCAGACCAGACACCCTGCCTGTCCAGGGCCTCAGATATGGCTGCTTTCTTGCATTGGCTTCTGAGGTTGAAGGATGGGAAATCCTTGAACTAGAACCCTGGCTTTCCTACTTTGGGGTCCATCTGGGGATTATCATCTCCGAGTCTACAACCTGGAAACTCTCCAGGGGTCTCTTTGCAGCCTTCCTTTTCTTGAGCGGCCAAGAAGGGACAAAGAGAACACTTCTGGGCCGGGGCTGTAGCTCAGTTCATAGAGTGTTTGCCTTAGCATCCACAAAGCCCTGGATTCGTTCCCAGGCACCTGCTAGAACTGGGTGAGGTGGTGGACACCTGTACTGCAGCCCTGGGAAGATGGAGGTGGAAGGATCAGAAGTTCAAGGTTGTTTTCCATTACGTAGTGAATTAGAGGCTAGCCTGGGCTACAAAGACTTTGTCTTAAAGAGGGAAGGAAAAGAGGGAGGGGGTGTAGCGGAAAGGGTTTCTGAACCTTGCCGAGGCTTCTTAACCGGTGAAGCACTGGGGTATTGCCATGCCCAAGAAGAGGTCTCTACAGATGTTTCGGGGGGGGGGGGCGGTGCTTACATTAGAAAACAGAGCAGCCAGGGGATGAAAGAGTGTGGGAGGCCAGCAGAAGGGCTCAGCTGTCCTTGTCGGTCGCTCCTGAAGGGGAAGGCTGCGAGGAGACCCCTAGAGTTTCTAGGCTGTAGACTCTGAGAAGGGGCTGAGGCCCGTAGGCTGCGGCTCTGCTCTCACCTTATGCGGCTCTGCCATATCCTTCTTTCTGGTTTAACGGTGCTGTTGTTAATCCGTCCGGAGAAGGCTTCTACCTCGGGCCAGTTCCCCACTCCTTCCCTGCCCCTGCATGTTCTCCCCCCAACAACATGGGTGTGAGGATGGATAAAGGATGTTCTCCCATCCCTTGACACTGGTTGGTCATTGCAGCTTCTCTGGTTGCTGTTCCAGTGCTGGTCCAGGTGTGAGCTTTGACGATCTCTGTGGGACAGAGATGAAGTAAGAGTTTGGTCCCCAACCCTACCCATAGCCTTTGAGCATCCTCCAGACTCCTGTGGTGTCTCTCTGGTCTCCTCTTTTGAGTGAGAAGCAACCTTGAGGTCTGCTTCCTCCCTGAAACCAATGTGACTCCCCACAGCTACCAGCTCTCTAACGCCCTGAATGTGAGCAGTTGGCCATGGCCCTCGTCCCACCCAGGCCCCTCTTGTCACACTTTTTCTTTATGGTGAGGCTGGGGCAGCATGGCAGTAGTTCACCTCTGCCTCTTGAAGGCACAGTAACTACCAGTCTGTGCATATCCTTTAAAACCTCTGGATGAAGGGGCTGGAGAGATGGCTCAGAGGTTAAGAGCATTGCCTGTTCTTCCAAAGGTCCTGAGTTCAATTCCCAGCAACTACATGGTGGCACACAACCATCTGTAATGGGGTCTAGTGCCCTCTTCTGGCCTGCAGGCATACACACAGACAGAATATTGTATACATAATAAATAAATAAATAAATAAATACCTCTGGATGAAGAGATAAACATCTGGAGGCACCAGCTGTTTCCCCAGGGTACCAAGACTGACAAGACCTGAGACTAGCCCTGAATTCATTTCCTCCCTCCCCCCCTCCCTCCCTCCCTCTCCCCCCTCTCCTGCATGGAAGAGCCCAAAACATTTAAAATCACCTGCCTAAGAGATTTGGAACATTGTTGTTTCTGGTGCACTTGGCTAGCAAGCACTGGACAATCGGATGGCTCACTGGATTGGATGAGGGAGCTTACCACTAAGCCAGATGATCTGAGTTCAATCCCCAAGACCTTCAAGGTGGAAGGAGAGAACCAGCTCACGTAAGCTGTCCTCTGACTTCCACGTGTGTGTTATGGAATGTGCGTGCTCCCCCCTTCACGCCCTAAATAAAAGTAATAAAAACATGCATATCCTAAATCAGTGTGATACGGTGCTGGAAACGGAGTCTGGGACCTAAGGACACACTCTGAGCACGGGTCACTAACTCCTCACTTCCGCCACCTCTCTCAGTGCCCGACAGTTCCTTTCTGCTGTGGGTCTCCATCTACTCCATTTAGCCACTCTGTGGACCTTGCATTAAATGTATCCAAACACTATATGTCCCCTTGTACCCGGCTTATCTCACCGAGCACGTTTCTAGGGTCATCCTTATTCTGGCATGTGTCACTACTGCCTTCCTTTTGTGGCTGCCTAATATCCCACTGTCTAGACAGGACCAAGACTACAATTGTTTATTGTGTTTTATCTACTGTGTGTGTGTATGCATGTATGTATGCATCCATGCACGCAAGCGCACGCATGCCACAGTGTACAAGTGGAGTGTAAAAGATGACATTTGGGAGGTGGTTTTCTCCTTCTACCATGTGCGTCCCAGGGATTAAACCCAGGTTTTTGTTTTTGTAATTTGAATGGGGAGGTTGGGGGGAAGGGTTGAGACAGGGTTTCTCAGTGTAGCCCTGGCTGACCTGGAACTCACTCTGTAGACCAGGCTGGCCTTGAACTCACAGAGCTCCACCTGCCTCTGCCTCCAAAGAATTGGAGTAAAGGCGTGCGCCATCACCACCCAACTTAAACCGTGGTGTTAAGCTTGGTGGCAAGCATCCTGACCTGAGGAGCCCATATCCCACAGTTTGCTATTTCACCTGTCATAAGCATTTGGAGGCCGCCATATTGGTTTATTCCCCCCCCTCCCTCCCTTGGTCATTCTTGCACTTACATTTTGAAGTCAGGACCATCTTGGTTCACCTGGTAACTTTTTAACATTTTCCATTTCATTTAAATTGTCTTTTAAATTATCCATTAATCCCAGCACTCGAGAGGCAGAGGCAGGCAGATGTCTGTGATCTCGAGGTCAGCCTGATCTGCAGAGAGCATTCCAGGACAGAACTACAAAGCTACAGAGAAATCCTGTCTCAATCCCCCCACCCCCCAAAAAAAAGTTAGAAAAAAATGTATTTATTGGGACTGAGGAAGTTGTTCCCCAGAAGAAGAGCTAGTCAGCATACACAAGACCCTGGGATCCATCCCCAGGACCATTTGAAAAGCAAGGCATTCTCCATGAAATATTTTAACATCTATTTATTTATTGTTTGAGTGTGTGTGTGTGTGTGTGTGTGTGTGTGTGTGCCACAATGTGTAGAGGCCAGAGCACCATTTGTGGAAGTTGGGTTTCTTCTACTCTGTGGGACCCAGGGTTTGAACTCAGGTCATCAGGTTTGACCACAGGCCCCTTTACCCCACTGAGCCATTTCAGCAGCCCTTCATGTGATGTTCTAATCTACGCAAAACAGGATTATATTCCTGAAATATTTCCATCTCCTTAATTAAAAGCCTGCTTCTCTTGTCTTGGCAGCATTAGACACGTGACTAAACCAAGAAGAAGGTAGTGAGCCCCGCCCCCACGCGTATATTGTGCACGCCTCAGAACGTCCTTGCTTTCACTACAGTTTATAGATCACACGTATGTGGCCTTCACATTGGTAGTTTTTCAGCTACCCTTGGGTCGCTGCTATACAAACGGTGCCAGAAATCAGGGCCTTGGACCCGTGGTTCTCAATCCTATCTGGGAAATAGAATCCCCTGAGACCTTCCAAGACCACCACCTCTGCCTGTAGTGCACTTTAGACCTGGAGTTGGGGCGAGCAGAATCTTCGGGCACTTTCCAGTCTCTGCTGCCCCCTGGTGGCGCTGTGAGTACCAGCCTGGCATGTCCCCAGCACCTGTGTGAACAGACCTACTCAGCCCCAAGGGTTCTCAGAATGCCCAGTGGTGGTGGCTGGGAGAGGGGCTGGGACCTGGGGACACTGGAGGCTCCACCCCTCCCTTCCTGCTTCCTCCTTTCCTGGATGTCTCTGCACAGCCTTGAGTGTAGCAGAGAGAAACCACAGCCCAAGACGGCAACAGACGGAGGGATGGTGCTTTGGTTTCCCTGACCCGACCATAGGACAACCAGTGTGGCTTCAGGTGTGGTCCTGGGAATTCTCTGGCGCGTGTGGACACGGGTATGGGTGTCAGTACTCCTGGCACCTGGGGCTGGATGGCTGTCTGCCACGGGACCACCCTGAACCCTTGCCTTGAAGGCATTGCTCTCCGGAAGCATTCATTACCAGGTGGGTCAGACAGCAAGTCTCCAGGCAGGCAGATGTCCCCTAGGCATGGCGCCGGAACGTAAGACACGGGCTGCCCATTCCCTTTAACTGCTGATAAGCAGTTCACGTCTTATTGTGCCACCATGTCCCGAGTAGGTTTTTACTTGCTCAGTCTAGACAACCTACCTTGGGGTCACAGTCACCCTGATTGACAGCTGCTGCCCCAGTGAATTTTGGGTACCTATTAGATAAGAACGTGCACCAGACCAATGCAGAGACCACAGACGGAAGTGACAGCTGGGGAAGAACTCGGTGGGGGCTGGAGGGGGTGGGGGCAGTGTTTAGTTGCCCAGCAATGAAGAAAACCGGACCACAGAGTCCGTGCGTCTGGGGTGATAGCTTTTAGGGTCAGGCTGGGAAAGGGAGCCCTCCCATTGTTTAGCTCTCAGAGGAGCCCAGGCGGTTTGGGACTCCCCACAACCTAGGCTGTAGTTTCCCTTTGCTTTTTCCTAGAGAGAACCCATGACACCCAAGGGATGGAGAATTCAAACATGGCTAGCTCATCTTCAAGAAGAAGAAAGAGGCCCAGAGGGGGGCAGTAACTGACCGAAGAGTCACACAGCTGACAGGGTAGTGAGGCAGAGCTGAGCTTCAGGTCTTCCGGCTAGAGCTTTTCCCTGGGGTGGAACCGCAAAACTCCATTTCTGGAAAGTTCTCTAAGAGTCTTCAGCATTTTCCAGAGGACACCGAAAGCAGGCTGCATTCTAAACTGGAGGCCCCCCCCCAAAGTCTAGATGCTTCCAGTACTACTTTGTGGAGTGGCCATGACACCCTTCCTCTCAGCTTCCCCTGGAGTAACGGTGCCGTTCTCTGATGGAGAGAGACAGTGTGGGGTGACATGGGGACTTGGAATCATGGTATTCTCATTCTATCTTTTCAGTTCCCAGTCCCTGGTTAGCAGATTCTTTATATGTTTCACTGCCCAGTACCCACCCTGCCATAGATGAGGGCCCAGCAGAAAGATCTGTAGAGTCAACAGCCTGGAGGCTGAAGGAGTGAGGCCCCTCCAAACAGGCAGCGCCCTGAAGGGTTGGTGGGATGTGTGGGGTGGTGGAAAAGCTAGAACAAAGCCTCTCAGTGACCAGGCTGAGCAGGCAGGTGCTGGAAGCCGTGGGAAGGTTCAGGATGACTGGGATGACCACCATGTCAGGGAGCTCACTACCCACCCAGCGTGGTCCCTCTGGCCGTAAGGAGTGGCCGCACATCTCCGTAACTTTCATCACAGGGCCCCAGAGTCCGCTTCAAATGATCTTCAGGTGACTCTGATGGCTCTGATGTCAGAGTTGGTGTTGGCTCTGATCGGAGCCTGCCTATCTCTTGGGTGGGTTCAGTAAAGAGATCTGGGCTTTCTCTGCACAGGGGATCTGAGCCATCTTCTGTAAAGAACATTCTCAGTACATGGGGACCCATTTCCCCCAACAGGTACACAAATTCTTGGATGCTGGGTCCTGTATATGAAGGCACATGTTTGCATGTGACCGTCACACTTCCTTGTGTGCAGAGATAAAAATGCATATTGTCTGCCCTCAAGAGGGTCGATTCTATAGCCCCATGAGTCTCAGGAGTGGCCTCCAGTAAAATCAGTCGGGGCTGAAGTGAGAAGCAAGGTGCCTCAGGGTCTCTCAGAGTTTCTGGCTTTACAAACACAAATATTTGTCCACGTGAGGCTCCTGCTTCTTTTTTTTTATATAAATTTATTTATTATGTATACAATATTCAGTCTGCATGTATGCCTAATGGCCAGAAGAGGGCACCAGACCTCAATACAGATGGTTGCGAACCATCATGTGGTTGCTGGGAATTGAACTTAGGACCCCTAGAAGAGCAGGCAATGCTCTTAACCTCTGAGCCATCTCTCCAGCCCGAGGCTCCTGTTTTTTTTTCTTTGTTTGTTTGTTTGTTGGTTTTTCCATACAGGGTTTCTCTGTGTAACAGCCCTGGCTGTCTTGTAACTCACTCTGTACACCAGGCTGTCCTGGAACTCACAGAGATCCACCTGCCTCTGCCTCCTGAGTGCTGAGATTAAAGGCTTGCACCACCACTGCCCGGTTGAGGCTTCAGCTGAGACACCATGGTAGTCTTTCTTGACCCATGGGTTTCAGTCTCTAGTACAGGTGGAGATCACAACTCCCAGAAGTCACCAGGGTCGGAGATAAGGCCATAACAAGACCTCTCTATAGTCCAGGAAATGTAGTCCAGAGTGGTGCATTCTGGGGAAGGTAGTTTATGTGGCTTTCATGGCTGGGTTTGTTTTTGTGACTCCTAAATCCCCATGTCCAAAGAGACATAACAGCTGTACACAGCTGTGCGATGGCACCTGTCTAGACCTGTTCTGTCTCACTCACACTTGAATAAACTGACTCCATCCCGGAAGGCAGCAAGGCTCTGCTGCCCCTGAGGCCCTGTAAGTATTTGGTGATTAGGCTGTGTAACCTCTGCAAATAGAGGAGGTCCTTAAGAGTTTCTGTGAGGTGGGGGTGGGGTGGGCCTGGAGAGATAAAAAAATTAAGTGCTTGCTGCCCAAGAATTAGGATCCCAGCTTGCATCTCCCAAAGCCAAACATGGTGCCGAGTGGGGTGGAAGACGCCTTTATTTCAAGCCAGCACTGGGAAGGAAGAGGCAGGTGGATCTCTGTGAGTTCAAGGCTGGGTTATACAGCAAGTTCCAGGCCAGCCAAGATGACATAGTGAGATCCTGAGACTCTGTCTCTGATCAACAGAAAAAAGGAAACAATACCAAACATGGTGGCACACGCAGGTAATCCCAGTACTGAGGAGGCAGAGTCAGGAGGATCCCTAGGTCTCCCTGGAGAACTATCTAGTTGAATCGGTGAACTCCAGGTTCCTTGAGAGACCCTGTCTCAAAAATGAAGGTGGAGGCCGGGCAGTGTGGTGCACACCTTTAATTCCAGCACTTGCAGAGGCAGGTGGATCTCTGTGAGTTTGGGACTAGCCTGGTCTACAAGAGCTAGTTTCAGGACAGTCTTCAACGCTACATAGATACACAGAGAAACCCTGTCTCGAGAAACCAAAAACAGAAGGTGAATGTGAGGACAACAGGCAACTTTGACCCCTGGCCTCCATTTTAACATGAGCACTTACACACCTGGACACGCACGTGTATACAACACACGCAGAGTTTCATAAGTCCTACCCTTCTCCCAGTTGGTTTTCTCTGACAATGCCCTAAACTGAGCCTCATTCCAGAGATGTCCCTGGTATGTAACCGCGCTGGCATCTCTTTAACTCTGACTGCTCATGCTGACAACACCTTGACCTCGCTGTGCCTGTGCCTCATGGGTTCTCAGCTCAGCTGTCAGCGGGACTCTGCCACTAAGTCCTGGAGCCCGGATTTAAACACCCGACCCCCGAGACACATTCTTCATCACTCTGTGGTGCTTCATCCTCTCTGAGCCTAAAGAGGACTGGTTGTTGGTTTTGGGGTTTCCACGCCCCTCCCCTGCACTGGGACCTAAAGGCCTGTGTGTCAGGGTTGGAGTTCAGCAGAGTGGGGAAACTCTGGACACCCCGACTGAAGTCCACTCTTCCGCAGAGGGGAGGGGGTGGCCAGGGTTGGGACATGTCCTCTTTCAGGCTCTCCTTTGCTGGCCTCTGACCACTTCCTCTTCCCCTGGGTGGAGGGAGGGAGGGAGACGGCTGTGGCTGTGTGTAGCAGAGCAGTGGCCTTGGCCAAGAAAAAAAAGGGGGCTCAGGAATGCTCCCAGGAGTGGCTCCCAATGTCTCCAAAGACTTTTTATCATGAAGATTTGTTGGAATTTGTCAAAAGACCTTTCTTCATTTTATGAGATGATAATGGGGTGTTTGTCCTTTAATCTATCATATGATAGATTCTGCGTATTGGTTTATTATGTCTGCTGAACCATCCCCCATCTCTGAGATGAAGCTGAGTTGATCAGGATGGTTAATATTTTGATGTGTTCTTGAATTGCTTGTCTCATTGAGAATTTTTACCTCCATATTCAACAGAAATGCAAGCTTACAATTTTCTTTTGTTGTTGAGTCGATCAGGGTAACAGTGCCTTCAGATAGAGAGAGAGAGAGAGAGAAGTGGAAATGTTCTTTCAGTCTCTCTTGTCTGGAACATTTTAAGGGGTACGGGTGTCAGGTCTCTTTTAGAGTTTGGTAAAATTCTGACCTCAGTCCATCTGACCATGGGCTTGTCTGGGGATATTTAAATGATTGTTTTTATCTCATCAAATGCTGTGGTTCCATTAGGATTGTTTACTTCGTCCGGACACTCATGGGCAATGTAGCAGGTATGAAAACTGCCCTCCTTTTCCTGACTGAATATTGTTCTCCCTCACAGACGTACCACATTTTGTTTGCCTGTCCATGTCAGGGGAATGCTGTCCTGCTTCTGACACTTGACCAGGGTGGAGGGTGCGCCTCTCTGAGTACTGAAGTGTGAGTCCCTGTTGGGGTACTTGTTTGCAGTGTTTTGGGGGCTGTCTCAATATAGGTGTGGTTGCCGGATCATTTGTGATGACCTGGGGTCTTCAGCAGGGCAGACATGGGGAAGTCTCACTCTGCCATACTAGGAACAGGGCTGTGGGAAATCAAGAGACACATATAAAGGGGTCAGACCCTGGCCCCGCCCACTTCCTCCCCCCCCCCCCGTGGGATTTATTTAGTTTCACAGGGGTACAGTCCCTTCAATCCTTAGATCCCTACTCAGAGAGAAGGGGAGGCTAATTCCTGGGCTCCGGGGAGGGGTAGGCTGCAATCAGCTCTCACTGTCTTGGTGGCAGCACATGGGTCCCACCCCTCCAAAGAACGTCCTTTGGAGGCTGGCCTCTCCCTCCAAGGACTCAAGATTTCTTCTTTGACTGCATTTTTTTTTTAATCTCACTGTGCACGGCTTGAGCCACTGAAGATCAAAGCTAGGGAATAATGATGAGGGACCCTGAGGTTCAGTCTGTGGGTGCCAGCAAGACTCAGGCCCAGAGGAGTTGCTCTCACATTTGACCATACTCATTCTTTATGACTGAACCATTCTGGAAGCCCAGTCTGCAAGGGAAAAAGTGAGGCCAGGAGATGAGGAGCCCAGGTCACGATGAAGTGGGGGAAGGGTGCTGGAGGAGCAATGAGCACAGGTAATGGAAGCTATGGAGGAGTGAGGAGCACAGGCGAAGGGGGATGGAGGAGTGAGGAGCACAGGCGAAGGGGGATGGAGGAGTGAGGAGCACAGGCGGAGGGGGATGGAGGAGTGAGGAGCACAGGTGGAGGGA
>NW_026067927.1:23428730-23454516 GCF_014885135.2 Alexandromys fortis
AGGAGCACAGGTGGAGGGGGATGGAGGAGTGAGGAGCACAGGTGGAGGGGGATGGAGGAGTGAGGAGCACAGGGGGAGGGGGATGGAGGAGTGAGGAACACAGATGAAGGGGTGAGTGTGCTCTCACCCTTTCAGAATCCAAGAGGTGAATGAAGCCTGTGTCTTAGTTAGGGTTTCTATTGTATGAAGAGACATCATGATCATGTCAACTCTTACAAAGGAAAACATTTAATTGAAGTGAAGGCGTACAGTACAGAGATTCAGTTCATTATCTTCATTGCTGGGAGCATGGTGGCATTCATGCCGACATGCTGCTGGCTACGTCTTCATCAGAAGACAAAAGGAAGTGAACTGTAGCACTGGGTATGGCTTGAGCATATGTGAGACCTCAAAGCCTACCCCTACAGGGAATACTTCCTCCATTGTCTTTCTGAGTTCATGCAGCCTTCCTGCTTCAGGCTCTTCCTTCTGCATCCATGGCTTCTCTGCTCCTTTCATCTCATACCAAGCTTGCAGTGGTCCCTTTGGACATTCACAAAGCAGTGTACTTCATTGTGCAGTCTTTTATCATCAGAGCCTGGGAAGCAGGCGCCATCGCTGCTCCAGTGGTGGACCCTGCGAGTGTGGACCCCTGACCCACCCAGTGCTTCCCACAAAGGGGCAAGACCAGATATGTCCAGCGCTGCTGTTGCCTATGGTAGGGTACTAAGTAGAATCAAGTAGAGTATTTCAAGAAGAAAGACAGCAACTGGGTGTGGCAACCCACAACTCTCATCCCAGCGTGCTGGAGGCAGAGTTAGAAAGGTCTGCATGACTCAGATTCCCATCTTGTCATTACTGTTTTTTTTTTTTTTTTTTTTTTTTTTGACAGTCTCATTGTGCAGCCCTAGCTGTCCTGGAACTTGATATGTAGAACAGGCTGGCCTTGAACTCATGGAGATCTTCCTGCTTCTGCTTCCTGGAGTCAGAGGGGTTAAAAATGGGTGCCACTATGACCTCATGCTTGCAAGCAAGCACTTTATTACTGAGCCATCTCTCTCCACGCTCCAGTTTTAGTTCTTTTCCAGTCAGGTTCTCCTGTAGCCCAGGTTGCTCTCAGATTCTCCGTGTAGGTAAAAATGACCCTAACTTCTGATCCTCCTGCCCCTTTCTCTCAAGTGCTGGGGTTACAGGTCTGCACCAGCATGCTTAGTTTTGGGTGTGCTGGGGATCAAACCCAGGGCTTTATGCATGCGAGGGAAGCCCTCATCTTATCTATGCTCCTGGTTACATCCCCAGCCCCAACTTTTAAAACATTCATATATTTAGTATGTATAAGTGTAAGCATGCATGTTCATATGTTGGTGGTTGTATGTGTGTGGCGCATAGGCACATGTGCAGAAGGCAGAGAGAAACCTCAAGTGTTGTTTTTGAAAACACCATCCTTTTTTTTTTTTGTGACATGGGGTCTCTCACTAGCCTGGAACTTTCCCAGCAGGCTAGGCTGGCTGGCTAGTGAGCCCTAGGGGTCCTCCAATCTCCATCCCTACCAAAGTGTTGGGGTTACAAGAATTCACCAGCATGTACCACCATGGCCAGCTCTTCTTTTTCCTTTAGTGCTGGTTCCAGGGATCAAACAGGTCTGCATGCTTGTGTGGTAAGCATTTTATAGACTGAACTATCTCCCTAGTCCTAGTTTAGTTTCGAGACAGTGTCTCCGGTAGAGTTAACTTCAAACTTGACATATATCTGAGGGTGGCCTTGAACTCCTGATTCTCCTGCCTTGACCTTCCGAGTGCTAGAATTACAGACATGGGCCAGTACATATATTTCTATTTGTACGTGCTTGTTGTTCTATATTTTTAAAGGCAGCTTCATGGAGCTATGGGTCCTCTTCCATGCAGTGCACTCACAAGAGGTAACTCCACAGTGTTTAGTGTGTTCCCAAGGTCACGGTGACCTCTGCCACAACCTTTGAACCTGTCACCAGCCAGAGCACCCTTCCTGTCAAGCAATAACTCCCATGTCATCTCCTGCCTCCCTTCAAATCCCAGCCCTCATTTCTCTCTGAAAGTGGGCTTATTCTTGGTATTTCATGTAAAGCGGAACCCCCTTGTATGTGTTTTTTTTTTCTTGACTAATTTCTTTAACTTTCTGTTGTCAAGATCAGCTCATGAAGTAGTATGGAACCACCCTTCCTCTCTTTTTATGGCTGAGTGATATTCCATTGTGTGAACAGATCACTTTTTATTGACCTGTTGATCTGTGGACGGGCATCTGGGTTCTTTCCAGCCTTGGAGACTGTAAATAACTCAACTATTCCTACACAGGTCTCTGTGTGGACAAGCCTTCATTTCTCTGGTATTTACCTAGGAGTGGGAGGGCTGAGTCACACACGAGTCTGTGTTTAGCCTTTGAACAACTAGCAGGTGCTTTGACAGCAACGTCACCATGCTACCCTCCCCCCCACCTCGATGTAGCATCCTCACACTTGACAGCAATCCTTTATTTATTTATTTAGTTTGGCCTATTCATTTTACAGAACGGAGGATTGAATCCAGGGCTTCCTGCATACTGGGCAGGCGGTCTACCACTAAACTGCAACCCCAGGCCTCATTTCACTTTTTATTTGAGATAGGATTTCACTAACTAGCTCTGTCTATCCTTTGCTTGGATTTACTCTGTAACCGAGGCAGGTCTTGAACTTGTGACCCTTCTGCCTCAACTGTAAGAGAGATGGGATGATAGGCCTGAGCCACTGGGCCCACCTCTGTTTTTTTAGTTGGCATTCCACTTGGATGTAGTGAGTTGTGGCTGTCATCATTGCACTTGGGGGGAATGAGGCAGGAGGATTAAGAGTTTGAGGCCAGCAAAACTCTCTCTATGCTGTCCTTGCAGGTGTGAAGCAACCGCTCATAATTTCAGTGTGCCATCCCCAAGATCTCTACATGTATTTTTTGGCCATGTGTCTATTTTCAGTGAGAAAATATCTCTTTGAATTCTATTTTTGTTTGTTTGTTTGTTTGTTTTTCCGAGACAGGGTTTCTCTGTGTAACAGCCCCGGCTGTCCTGAAACTAGCTCTTGTAGACCAGGTTGGCCTCGAACTCACAGAGATCAACCTGTCTCTGCCTCCAGAGTACTAGGATTAAAGGAGTGCACCACCACTGCCTGGCTACTGTGATTTTTTTTTTTTTTTTGGCAATGTAGCAGAAGCAGCAGAAAAATCTGGGTTTCCCGGTCAAGGTATAAAAAGGTATAAAAAGGCTGTAGCTGAGTTGGTAGAGTGATTGTTTTAGTGTGTGCAAAGCTCTGGGTTCAAATCCAGAACCTCGTTAAAAAACTATGTTGTTGTGGTGGTTGAAGCTGTGATCCCAGCACTAGAGAGAGTGGAGGCAGAGGTCATCTTGGGCTACAGATGGGGATCAGCCTGGGATATAAGATACACTATCTCAAAAGAAAAAAATTAAAAAAGGATGCTAGGCAGGTTCTGGAGGTCCAAGGATGCTGGCACCTTTGGTCTTGCTGTCCTCTGCAGGTGCCAGGTGCTTCTGTCCTACTTCCCCAGATGTGTGCCTTCTTACACTCGCTTTTCTCGCTGCCTTCTACACAGGCGTCTAGTGCTCGTGCCTCAGTGATGGAGCAGAAGCGAGCATTGCTATCACAGCTGCTAGGGAACTGGGAAAGCAGGATTCCAGCTTCTGCTTTAGACAGGTGCGTCCTCTTACGAAAGGCTGCCCCAACACAGAAACCTAATACCTACAACACAGAAACACTGATACCTAAACGTGGCATAGCCCATGCATACTAATAAGTCAGTGTTTCAGAAGTGTGTAGCTATCATTCTTCTGGCGACATGAGTTACATGAGTGCAAGGTGATGTGTGGACATGGCTAAGCACGTACAGTCGGAGCCGACAGTCTGCGTTCACCACATCCCTTTCCCTCACCAACCTGGTGACCTTATTCCTGACTTGAATTTCATCATGCCCCAGTAGGTATGGTGCATGGGCTGGCAATCCCATCAGACCTGACTTAGAGGCTCAGTTCCTAATGGAAAGTCTCCTGGGGACACTGGTGGTGACTCTTCAGGAGGGTCCAGACTGAAGAACCTTGGAGGGAGGTTGAATGCCCAGCAAGGAGGCTGCGGGGAGAGTTTCTTTCCCTGCTTACCTCCGATTTTGGGGTGTGTGGTTTAAATCTGAATGTCAGACTTGCTTTTCCAGGTGCGTCCTGGAGTCCTGTGTGATTGTATCAACACGGGCACTGTTTATAATGGCAACAGCTATGCCCTTCAGTGCCAAGAGGAAACTTTCCCACTCTGACTCAAGCAGTTCCTCTGCACTGGGACATTGTTGCTAGTCACCCAGCCAGGAGGCTGCAGGGCTGGAAGGGAGATGCAATGCTACAGGCTGGTCTTCCAGACCGTGGGTCAGCTGCCTCTTCCTGCTATTTGGTGCTGGCCAAATGCCAGCTTGTCCAGGCACCTCGGCACTGTGCCCCGATTCCTCCCTCCTCACCCACTTTATTCACCTGAGAGGATAATCTCATATATGAGCTTCCTGTTTCTGACCCGTCTACCCTGGTGGAATGGAAGTGCTACAGGACTGATCCCCCCGCCCCCTTCCCCTGCCCCTTTGTGTGTCTGGCTCTCTATCTCTCGTGGGTGTATGTGGTGGTAGTGTTGTGTGTATAGAGATTATACCTGTGTGCGTGCGTGTGTGTAATCGTGAAGGCCAGAGGCCCACGTTGACGATCTTCCTCAATCCCTTTCCACCTTAGTTTTTTGAGACAGGGTCTCTCACCGAACCTGGAGCTCGACAATTCTGCTAGACCAGCTGGCCAGCAAGCTGCTAAGGGTCTTTGATCTCACCTTCCCCAGAACTGGGATTACAGAAGCAGGTTGCCATATGCAGCCTTACACAGTGCTGGGGATCCGAACTCACATTCTCATTCTTACAGAGCATGCGCTTTACCGAGTCATCTCCCCGACCTCTTTCTTCTGTCTTCTCTCTCTAAGACAGGGTTTCCCTAGATGACCCAGGCTGACTCTGAGCTCTCAGCCTATGGTCTCCCTGAGTCAGCATCGAAAGCCTATGCCACCACACCTTGTTCTTTGTCTATTTTCCGATCTCAGCTTCTAGAACGGTGCCCTGTGCACAGCTGGTATTAGGTTCATGTTCGCTGCTTAGATCATCCTCTTTTCTCTTTCCAGAATAGCTTTTTTCTTAAGTTGAGTTCTGCTCAGTGCACTGATCTGCTTTGAAACCTTCTGTAGCTCCCTATTGGCCCCCAGATGCTTCAGCGAGGTTCCACAGACACTGCCTGAAACAATCTCTGGTTTGTTGAATGGTGTTTCTTGGGGCCAGACACCACTGATTCCAGCCCAGCTGAGTCCTTTCCCAGGGTGTGCCTGCCGTTTCTGCTGTTCCTGCTTCGTGGAACTCTCTCGTCATCCCTTCACCCCATTCAACCCACTTACTCTGCCCTTTGCCAGGCTCAGCTTAAGGTCATGACCTCCAGGGAGGCTTCCTCCCTCTTCCCAGCCGCTTTGACCCTGCCCTTTCCCCTTTCCTTAGCGGATCACTTTATTTTTTTTTTTTTAAATCTTTACAAAACTTTTTTTTTTTTTTTTTAGAGTCTTGCCGTGTAGCTCTGGCCAGCTTGACGCTTACTGCATAACCTAGGCTAGCCTTGAACTCCTGCTTCCTGAAATTAAAGTTGTGGGCCATTATGCCTGGTTTAATCATTTCCCATCTTAGATTAGAAAGCATGATTTTAGGCAGTAAAATCCATCCTTTTTGGCATCATCCTCTGAGTATATGTGTGTGCATGTGTATCTGTGTGTAGGTACATGTATGCCATCTGGAGGTCAGAGGGCAACTTGCAGGGGGCCAGTTCTCTCTTTTTACCATATAGGTCCCAGGTGATGAAGCCTGGCAGCAAGTATTCTCCTGCTGCGGCATCTCGCCAGCCCTCAGACACTATTGGAAACACTGAGTGTAGGTGGTGTCTCTGGCTATCTGTCTTGTGTTCTTTCAGGGGCACCTGGACTGGGAAGGTTAACTCAGAATAAACAATAGAAAGGACTCTTGCTAAACTAAGAATAGCATGCACTTCTGCATTCTTTTCTATAATATGGAATTCAAACCTGTCTTCAAAATGTAGTATATATAGCCGGGCGGTGGTGGCGCACGCCTTTAATCCCAGCACTCATGAGGCAGAGGCAGGCGGATCTCTGTGAGTTCGAGGCCAGCCTGGTCTACAAGAGCTAGTTCCAGGACAGGCACCAAAAACTACAGAGAAACCCTGTCTCGAAAAATTATAAAATAAAATAAAAATGTAGTATATAAAAATGTTCTGTTTATTTCTTTTCTCCCCTATGACTAGTGATAGGGCTCAGAGTTTGTTGAATTGGTCAAAGATCTGAGCTTTAGCTTCCTGGCCTGTGGTGGGAACGAATGGGATGGCCTCCAAGCCGGTTGTGTGGTACTTGTAATTCCAGCACGTGGGAGGTAGAAGTAGGAATATTGGGCATTCAAGGCCGGCTTGGGCTATATGAAAACTTCTCAAAAACCGAAGCAGGGCTGGGCTGGAGAGATGGATCAGCAGTTAAGAGCATGGCTGTTCTTTCTGAGCCCCAGAGTTCTGTTCCAAGTACCCATGTGTTCCTCATCTAAACCATCCCCCATCGAGACTTCCCAGGTGATTTTAGGTTCCGCCATGTTTACAACTAAAATTAATCATGGCAACACTGCAAAATGAAAGAAAAGGCAGGGAGAGGGGAAGAGGTGCCTAGATGACTTCCTCTGAGCCACTTCATGGTCCCTCCATTCTAATGACTTCCAGGACAGCCAGAGCTACATAGTGAGACCCTCTTTCTTTCTTTCTTTCTTTCTTTCTTTCTTTCTTTCTTTCTTTCTTTCTTTCTTCCTTCCTTCCTTCCTTCCTTCCTTCCTTCCTTCCTTCCTTCTTTTTAATATTTTTTTTAATTTATTTATTATGCATACAATATTCTGTCTGTGTGTATGTCTACAGGCCAGAAGAGGGCACCAGACCTCATTACAGATGGTTGTGAGCCACCATGTGGTTTCCGGGAATTGAACTCAGGACCTTTGGAAGAGCAGGCAATGCTCTTAACCACTGAGCCATCTCTCCAGCCCCTTCTTTTTAATATTTATTTATTTATTTTGTATACGGTATTCTGTCTGCATGTATGCCTGTAGGTCAGAAAAGGGTACCAGGTCTCATTATGGATGGTTGTGAGACACCATATGGTTGCTGGGAATTGAACTCAGGACCTCTGGAAGAGCAGCTAGTGCTCTTAACCTTTGAGCCATCTCTCCAGCCCTGAGACCCTGTTTCTAACAACAACAAAAACAAAACAAACCAACAAAAAACCCAAAGCAAACAAGATAAGAATGTTTCTTTCTTTTTTTTTTAAATATTTATTTATTTGTTATGTATACAATATTCTGTCTGTGTGTATGTCTGCAGGCCAGAAGAGGGCACCAGACCTCATTACAGATGGTTGTGAGCCACCATGTGGTTGCCGGGAATTGAACTCAGGACCTTTGGAAGAGCAGGCAATGCTCTTAACCACTGAGCCATCTCTCCGGCCCCAAGAATGTTTCTATATACCCCAGATTGGCTTTGAACGCATCCTTCTCCGGCCTCAGCACTTGAGTGCCGGGATCACAGGCATGTGCCACCATGACTAGCTAACTGTATAGTTTCTCTTGATTTTGAACCATTAATCTTGATGTCACAATGCAACAGCTTGCGTCTCAGCAGAGCGGTGCAGAGTGCTGGACGCCCTCCCTCACGTGGGGACTGCACTGTCAACCCTAGAGTCCTATCTGACCAGTAATGGTTCGTAGGAAGTCCCCAGTCCAGGACCTGCTCACCTGACACATCGCCTGACAGCAACCCTGTTCCCCGAGCTGGAGGAATTCTGTACAGGGCCATGTCAGGTCCAAAGGAGACTCCAGTTCCTCAGACTCCAAAAGGCAGTCCTGGACTACTGGAGGATTTCTGGCGGCGAGACAAAAGCCAGCATTCCTCAGGAACTTGTGCAGCCGGTTCCCCTCGGCAAAAAGGACTCCTTATCGCTGGTAGAAAGGACAGTCAGCTGTTTGTGGTGCCTGTTAGCATTACCCAAGCACTGTTGCCTCCAGGGCCCCTAAGAAAAGCACCTGCTACACATTTCAGAGTCCATACTGTGACCCAACTCTTCTCACCCTAAACTCCCTCTAGTATAGGCATTAACCTTATAACCCTGTTCTTTTCAATATACTCTCTGTCTCCCCCGCCCAAATCTTCCCCCTTCATCTCTCTCTCTCTGTGTGTCTGTCTCTGTCTGTCTGTCTGTCTGTCTGTCTGTCTGTCTGTCTCTCCTCTGTTTCTGCTTCTCTAAGGGATAGGGGGCCAGTCTGTTGGTCACGTTTAGTCTACTTCTTTCTCTTTCTGTTCTGGACTCTTCCAAATGCCTCTGGCTGTTCTTTCTCGTGGTGTATCTATAATAAAACCTTTTGCCTTAACCACAATGTGGAGCAACCATGACGTTGGTCTATACAGGCCACACAGATGTGAGTACTAAAACTGGGATTGTGATCTGACTCAGGAGTACCTTTTTTGTCTAGCCTGCCAACCCACTCTAGGCTCACTGGATTGGGCTGCGGTGATTTGGGCAGCAAGCCCTGGAGCCAAGCAGTGCCTGGCTCCTTGCTAGGTACTTGGTTTGTGTTGGTTGAATGACTAAACCAGTCTCAGCAGGATTACAGGTTTGAGAAGCCGGAGATCTGCAAGGACAGCAGTAAAGTCCCATGTCCTCCCTAGTCACTCTCCATGGAAGTGTCGGAGGGGTTGGACCTGCCTGCTGTGGAAGCTGCCAGGTTTGCCAACCAGTTCTGGGTGGTACTTCCTCTCCCAGAGCCCAGTTAGCAGCAGCTGGGACTCAGCCTGTCCCCAGGGGCTATGTACTTTGAACAATGCCAGGAAAGGGAACCAGACTCAAAGGCACTTGGGCTTTTTCTTGTCGCTATTGGTGCCAGGGCTGGGGGTTCAGAATGGTAAGGCCCAGCCAGGGGCAGGGTAGTTGTTTGGACCTGATCACTTCAGGGGTGAGGAGACCCAGGGCTGAGAGCTCCTTCAGATCTGGAATAAGCAACTGCGGCTCACTGGTGTGTTTGTGCTGTGGCACGTTGTCGCCTTCAAGTCTGCGAGACCAGCAGCCCTTGTGTGATGGGCTTGCTGCCTGGTTTGTCGACTGAAGTGTGATGTTCTGTGGTTCTAGCATGTTCTACTCCAGCGGTTCTCAACCTCTGGGCCGTGACCCCTTTGCCAAACCTCTCTCTCCGAGAATATTTACACTATGATTTGTAACAGTAGCAAAATTATAGTTATGAAGTAGCAATGAAATAATCTCTTGGCTGGAGGTCGGCACAGCATGAGGAACTGTATTAAAGGGTGGCAGCCTTTAGGAAGGTTGAGATCCACTGCTCTGCTCTAAAGAGAGAGCCCTGTGACTTGTCATGTCCCACGCCCTGTTGTCTTTAGTGACCTTGAGTCTCTTTTGCATTAATTAATTAATTAATTCCTTTCATAAGAAAGCCTGGGAGTGCCGCAGCACAGCTATGGAGGTCAGAGGAGAGCTACCGGGAGTCGGTTCCCTCCTGACATCACGTGGGTCCCTGGACCAGAACACAGGTTGGCAGGCTTGGTGGCAAGTGCCTTCCCCCTCGGGTCCATCTCACTGTGCATGGATGGAAGGCGAGTGACCCGGAATCAAGGCTGGAAACACGCCATTAGGAAGCTTCTGTCCCATCTCGAAGGCGAGCGGAAGAGGCCCCAGTGGCCATCTACTCCTTGAAGTCCAGGATGGCGTCTCTTTGGTGTTCACGATTTCCCAGGCAGCCACTGTGGTGAAGCTGTAGCCATGCTTGCTCATGATCTTCATGAGGTTGTCTGTCCGGCACTAGCCAGTCAAGTTCAAGTTCAGGGTAGCATGAGCGAGCAAGGCTCCCCAAACCACACACCAAAACAAAAATCCATCACCACTATAAATAACAACAGTAATAAAAACAAAACCCCCCAAACAAAATAAAACTAGGTATGGTAGCTCATACCTGTAATTCCAACACTTAGGAGGCAGAAGATGGAAGGTAACTGTGAATTTGAGGACAGCCTGGGCTACATGGCGAGTTTCAGACTGGTCAGGGATACATAATGAGACCTTGTCTCAAACAAAATAAAACCCCCCAATGTTAGTATAAGTTGAAGTTCTTTAAAAACATACTAAAGTACCCCCCCCTCGGTTTAGTCATTATTTCTGAGGATGGGCCCATAAGTCAGGTGGTTGGTGTTATCATGGTCTTTTTGATGAGAGATTTAGTGTGAGCCGGGCAGTGGTAGCACACGTCTTTGATGACAATACTCAGAAGGCAGAAGCAGGTAGATCTCTGTGAGTTTGAGGCCAGCCTGGTCTAGGTTATCAGGCTCTAAGATAGCCAGGACTACACAGAGAGACCATATCTAAAACAAACAAACAAACAGGCAAGCAAGAAATTAAAAAGAAAGAAAGAAAAGAGTAAAACAAGAAAAAAGAAGATTTAAAAAAAATGTAAGACAGATGGTGGTGGCGCAGGTGTACTAGGGAGACAGAGGCAGGAGAATTTCTTTGCGTTTGAGGCCAGCCTGATCTAGAGTGACTTCTGTAACAGCCAGGGCTCTGTTACACTGAGAAATCCTGTCTCGAAAAACAAAAACAAACAAACAAACAAAAACCAACAACAAAACAACCCCCCCAAACAAACAAACAACAACAACAACAAAAAACCCCAAACCAAGGCGCCAATTCTCTAGTGTCCAGTTACTCTTTGTAACAAACATTGAGCCTGGCACTGTTTTTCAGAGAGGGAAACTGAGGCTGGTTTACTTAAGGCGTCTGAGGTGGAAAGAAATGCATTGACTTCAACTCTGTCAGCTCCGAGTGGAGGAAGATAGTAAATGCATGCAGGATATCTGTATGCAGAGGTGTCCCCAACAAGCTGATGTTCCTGGAAAATTTTTGTTCATTTGGCTAAGTGATTGCACCTAGGTAGGTTATCCCGGGGCTGCCTCAGTTTCCCCCTAGGCGGGCAGAGGCGTGGCTCAGGGCGTGAGCTTTTGGGGTGCTCCGGCGGGTCGGGACCCGCCTTGGGATGGGGCGGCGCGTTGAGGGGGGCGGCCCCGAGGAGTCACGTGGCGTGACCGCTGCCAAAGCAGAAGTAGGAGCCCGGCTGAACAAGACGTGTGCTACCGGACAGTCCCGGTCCCAGGCGGCTGCTGCACGCGGGGACCCCTGTGCGCCCCCCGCCCCCACCCGTGGCTGGCAGGCCCAGGGATCGGGCGGGTGGCTGTGCTCCGGTGGCACGACCAGGTGAGTGATCTTGAGGGACTGGGCACCTGGGTACCTGCGTGCGCTCGGGAGGGACCCGCGAGCTGGCACCGCGCATTGGGTGGGGACTGTGACAGAGCGCGAGGCAGAGGGCAAGGGCAAGGCTCGGGTGCGCGATCCAAGCAGGTGGCCGGGTGTGCCCTGGGGAACCCTGCTTGGGGACAACCCGGCCCAGCCGCCGGCCACTTCCTCCCCTGGGCTGGCGCCACCTCTCCGAGAGGTGGTGGCCAACCAGGGTTTGAATGAGAGACGCGGCTCCGGGTGCTGGGGTGACTGGAGCGTTGGCCTTCGAGGCTCCTGCGGCTGAGGGTCCTGCTCTGGAGGCACATCCCTGCTTGCGGGACAGCCCAGACCCTTAATTTTGAACTCGGGACAGTACTTCCCAGTAGTAGACAGGTGGCTCAAGGGTCGGGGCGGAGCAACCCTTTCTCCACACGCGATTCCCAAGACCCGCCCCTCCCGCACCTGTACTCAGAAATGCGCTTTTCTGTTCGGTTTGGGGATCTCCAAGGGGTCGTTTGCCCCGCGGGGAACCACAATTCGAGGGAAAGGTGCATATGGACCCCGGAGGTTGATGTCTGTAGAGGCTGGGGCGGGCCCTTTCGGTACCCTGATCTCAAATTAGAGAGAGGCTGTCAGGGTGTGGGGGCGACACTCCCGAAAAACAGGTGGCCTCCTCTCTGAGACCTACATTTGACTTTCAGTTCCATTTTTGTGACACAGCAGACAGCGAGGAGCCCCTCTGAGTCCATTTTTCTCTCCTGGCGCTGTACTGGCCCAGAGTTTGTTTTAAAGAGGTGCCCTGAAGTTCCTGACCCTGGCGGCAAAAGGCCCTTTCTGGTGGGCGCTGGTCATGCATGGCCTCTGCTTTTGCTTCTGTGGGTCACTTACAGGATGTTAGGGTCCGGGCTGCCCCTAGGTTGTTAGCCATTTTGCATGGTTGTGAGCCTCAGCGTAGCAGCCCCAGGGGATTTTGATTGTGGATCTTACCGATGCTTAAAATTGCTGGGTGCTGCTGCTTCTCAGGCGAAGCGAGGCGAGACGAGTCAAGGCGAGGCGAGGCGGGGTGTGTGAGGTCCTTTGGAGGAGCCTGAGCAGGAGTGACCGATGAAGCACCCCTTCGCGCCTCCTGGGTGGAGTTGGTGGGAAGTTACTGGTAGGAAAACTTCTGCAAACATATAAGGGCTTTTCTGTATCAATTAACATAAAGTGGACCGATCCATGTGGTTGGTTCTTCCCAGTCGCTCCCAGTGATCCTTCCTGTGGATTTACAAGCAACCTTTGTGAAATTTTTAATGTTTTAATGCATTGCAATAACAACATTTATAACTCACTGGTTTGTAAGTTTCTTTTTATCAAAATAACTTACGAATCTCCCGAGATCAACTTGCTTATAAATTCTTTTGTTTTCTTTTGGTCTTTCTGTGTAATCATCACCCTTGCTGTCCTGGAACTAGCTCTATAGACCAGACTGGCCTCAACCTTACAGAGATCCGCCTGCCTCTGCCTCCCAAGTGCTGGGATTAAAGGGTGAATCACCACCACCCGGTTCATTCTTTTCTATAGCTCCTATACATTTTAAGATTTTTATTATTTTTAAGACAGGGTCTCATTGTGTAGTTCATTTTGGCCTTGAACTTTTTGATCTTCTTGCCTCCACCTCCCAAGCGCTGGGACAACTGATGTGTACCAATACCCCTGGCCTGAGCATTTCCATTATTTATACAAGGGTTCTTTCTCCTCCTCACCCCCAGAGATGAGGAGTCAGTGTTTCCTGGTTTTATGGTCCTATGAGCATCTTCACAGATGTCTCTCTGAGCATGTGTTGAGCATCTTCACGGATGTCTCTGCACATGCGTGCTTGCTGGATCAAAAATTTGCATAGTTATACTTTAGAAGATGCTTACAGGTGCCCTTAAAGATGTCAAACCTGTTTTCCCTTCCACCTCTAGTGGTGGACATTGCTTGGTTCTTGGGTTGGAACTTGGCTTCCCCGGATGCTTTAGGATGAATGAATGGAGATGAACTCCAGCCATCCTCCTGCCGTAGGAGGGACAGGCAATATGCAAGGGTTCATCGGAGCCAAAGTCTAGGAGAATTCTTTTTGGGGTTTTGGCTGAAAAAGCAGCACTGACCCAAATGTGCAGAGAGTGTTCAAGAGAAGGACGCTCCCTGTTTCCTGTTTTGGGGTTCTTGTGTATGAGAAGTTGGTTTCAAACTTCTCAAAGTGTGAAGGCCATGGAAGTGTGAAAATGAAGTCTCTTCTTATCCCTCCCTGCTGGCCATGCCTTTGTTGACCAGGTTATCCACAGAGGGGATGGTGGATCTTCAGGCTATTTCATTAGAACAGAAGCAAAGAAGGAGTTGTCCTATGGCTAGGGTCCTGCTCTGGGGTCACAGTCACCTGGAGACCTTCTTGCCTTGGGTGCTAAGGCTCGGAATTCTACCTGAGCTGGATACAAGCTGGTGCTCCATCCAGAATCTGTTCGTAGCTTGGTGTTGCTTCAGGGTTTGAGAGCCAGGCTTTTGTCTCACTGGGGAACCTTTCCTGGGAGGAGATGCTGATCGGAACATTCTGTACCGTTCAGAATTGTGTGTTGGGGACCAGCTTCAAGGCCTGGTTCTTCCACTTGTAAGCTGTGTGACCTTGGACAAACCAGTTCCGGACCCACTCTTTAAAGGGGTAGCCAGTTCTGTTAGGATTTGGTTGAATTTTGCCAGAATTCTGAGTTCCAGAAAGCAGGCATTGAAGGATCAGCCTCAAACGACTGTCTTCATGTTTTATGTCAATCTCCATGTGTGATCTCGGTAGTGTGATTTTCTCCTCTCTGGATGGACTTTTTTAGTTTTCAAACCTCAGGCTTTCCCTCCCTTCCCTCAGTGGCGGTGGGAGTTGAACTCAGGGCTTTGCTCTTGGTGGGCAAGTGCTCTAACCCCGCAATAGCCTCAGCCCTGTTCCCCAGACATCTGTCAGTGAAGTACCTGGGGTGACCTGGTGTGATGTCTAGGGAAGCATGGATTAACAGCTCCTTTCTAGGGGGCCTAGCAGCTTCCACGTTGCTTCTGGTTTTTCTTTCCAAAACAACGAAATAGCCCAGGAATCCTCCTTTAACATACCCAGTGCTAACCTGGGGAACTGATGGTGTCAGTGTAGCAGTGTGAGAGGTAGCTCCTGAAGGAACAGGAGAGCTCAGGGTGTCCTTTCTGAGCTTGCATCCCGGTCTGTATCAGAGCCTGTTCCCTTGGACTAACAGGCTGTTCTTCCAACAGGGTCTCACTCTGTAATCCAGGCTGGGCTTGAACTCTTTAACAACCCTCCTGCTTCTGCCTCCCAAGTGCTGGGGTTACAGGTGTGTGCCACCACGCCCATTTTTATTTTGATAGCGGCTGGTATAGGTTAAGCTGTCCTTAACTGTGGCTGACCTTGACCTTCTGATCTTGCTCCCACCTTCCTAGTGCTGGGCTTCTAGACTTCACCATGCCCTATTTATGGGGTGCTAAGGACTAAATCCGAGCTCATCTTACTTTCCTAGGGGGTGGCACTGTGCTGGACTCTGCCTTGGTGTGTTTAGGCAATAGACCGGGAACAGTGGCGAGAATGACTTCCCATGCCTAGCACTCCCACATAAACAGATATGTATGTGACATGTAGATGAAGGGGCAAAGGGCAAAGGGCAAGGCCTGGGCCTCTCCCTGCTTCCTGGCATTTACATCCTAGTTCCCAGGCCAAGTGGAGTCGATACCGAGAGTGCCGGCTACCTGGCTGGTACACTGTGGAGTGTATCAACATGCCCTGCCATGCCTAAACACTCACCCGTCAGCTCTCAGTCCCTAAAACCACACCGGTGGTCCATACCCCAGGGTAATTCAGCCCCATTTTGCACGTGAGAGGCAGTTGTATAGTGACTGAGCAGGTTAGAGGCCCTAACAGCCCTAGTTCAGTGCCTGCCTCTCACTTCTAGTTCTTTGGCCTGGGATAGCTCTTTAGTGCTGCTTGGTAACCTCAGTGGATACGGAGTAACAACCGTGGGACCTGGCAGGAGGAGCTGAGATTACAGACCCATAATGCACCCTCTTAGTTGATTTTTTTTTAAGTATTTTCATGCATGTCTGTTTATGTGTCATGTGAGTGCCTGGTGCCTGTGGAGGTCAGAAGAGGGCATTAGGCCCCCTCTGGAGCTGGGGTTATGGGTGGTTGTGAGCTGCCTGACATAGATGCTGGGAACTGAACCCAGGGTCCTCTGCAAGAGCAGCAGGTGTTCTTAACTGCTGAGCCCTCTCTCCATCCAACTCTTTCTTCCTACTGTTTTGAGATACTGTCTTATGTAGCCTTGGGTAGCCGCTAACTCACTGTGTAGCCGAGGTTGACCCTGAGTTGATGCCCCCTGCTCCCTGCTTCCAAGTGCTAGGGCATGCATCACCACAAGTGTCTTTTGTCCTCGTGTTGAGGGCCTGAGGTGACAGATAATCTTGTTGAGTGCTCACAACTCCATGAGGGAGGTAATGTTACCTTTCTTTGCATGGCTGGAAATGAGGCCCAAAGGGCGTGGTGCCCCTGGTACAGGTACAACGCCCCATCTAGCAGGCTCAAGGGCTATAGGGCTTTGGGCTGAGGAGTGATGGAACTGGATTTGTATTCTAAAATGCCGCCAGCCACTGGGCTGAGAATCTCAGAGGCCCAGGGCAAAAAGCAGGGTTCAGGGCCCAGTAGAGAGCTCCCTGGAGAAGGCAAGCGTACCGTCCGTACTACGCCTGTACTGGCTTTGGGAGAAGGAGAAAGTCCAGATAATGATTGGAGCACTCTCTTAAGTACCAGCTACCTGCTGGACTGCCCTGTTCCCAAGACCTCTGGATAAGATGTGTTGTTGGAGGCAGCAGTTACCCCTTGGGACTTAGAAATGGCCAGAACTTTACCCTAAAGCAGGGATGGGACGAGCTGGTGGTGGCATGCACCTTTAATCCCAGCACTCAGGAGGCAGAGGCAGGTGGATCTCTGAGTTCAAAGCCAGTCTGGTCTACAGAGTGAGTTCCAGGACTACCCAGAGAAACCCTGTCTCAAAAGAGCAATGACAACAACAACGATCGAAAAACCATAAATAAAAAGAAGGGAAGGAATGGAACTGGAGGAGTGGAGAAGCAGGACTCAGCCCTGGGTTTGTTGGGGGGTGCCAGGCCTGGGCATTTTCTGCCCTTTCGGCCTCGTTGTTGTGCAGAAGAACCAGTTGCTCTAATTTTGCTGTAAATGGATAGCGAGGAGTCTTCTAGCAGGTGAGCTGCACCGTTGGAGAGCGGAGGTTACCTAACTGAACTGCTTTGGTTATTCAAATTTGGACAAGAAGAGAGGAGGGTCACCTATGAAGCTGTGGTGATTTGGTTATTCAAAGTTTGTCTAGCAGTGGTGGGGTCGGTGGATCTGGGTCGCTGAGGCTAGCCAGGGACCTGCTCTTTGTCCAGACTTCACTTAAACCTCTGCCTTCCGGCTCCACTCTCTGAGAGACTAAGGGCTCTCAGCACTAGAACCTTCAACCATCACTCAGTCTGATGGGAATGAGACAGGCTCTTGCCTCCTGATGCTGACACCTCATTCACTCACCCACCTCAGTTAGATAAACTCAGTCCATTTTTTTTCCTTTCTCCTGTTCTTTCCCTCGCAGCCTCTGCATTTCTCCTGCCGCTTCTCTCTCTCTGGAGTGGCCGACAATGACCACCATGATCAACGTGGACACCCTCCCAGAATATGAGAAGAGTCAGATCAAGCGAGCCCTGGAGCTCGGGACGGTGATGACTGTGTTCAGTGCCCGCAAGGGCACCTCAGAGCGCAGGACGGTGCAGGTGATCATGGAGACTCGGCAGGTGGCATGGAGCAAGACTGCGGACAAGATCGAGGGCTTCTGTGAGTACTTGCTGGGCCGGGTGGTGAGGGCCATCGGCCCTGCCCTCCAGAGAAGCGCCTGTGTATCTTCTGGCCTTTATCTGCCTTATTTTGTCAGGGCGAATGTTGGTTTGGTCCCGACTTTTAAAGACAAAAGTGTTTCCACTTTATGTGGGTGGGGGTGGGGTGGGGTTGAGAGCAGGTGGGGGAAGTTGATCCAGGGAAGTTCTTGTGAAATGACAGCAACCCCAGTTGGTCAACTCGGCCATGATATTGAAACAGCAGCAGGGTTCATGTGGTTCCCATAGCTGTCTAGCTGTCTGGCTTCTGAAGACCTCACTAGGGCCTGGGGAGGCTGGGAGCTTGGTAGCCAAAAGGCTAATAATTTATTTATTTTATTGCAAACTGCAGCAGCAAGAGGTTTTTACTCTGGTGTTTAAAGGCACAGGGGGGAAATTATTGGATGTTTTGCGGCTTTCAGATGATGCTCTCTGGTCCTGGCTGTGCCCTCCCTCATGCCCGTCCCTTACACTGGGCTGTTGGCTCAGTTCCTGGGCTCTCTGAGGAGATTGCCTCTAGCAAACAGAGTCACGACACTTAAGCAGTTTTCAGTTGCAGACGTGTGCTCTAATTGTATTTATTAAGATGTGTTTTGTTTATTCTGGTCTGCATGCGTGGATGTGTCCGTGCTCACAGCATTTGTAGAGATGTCGGGGGACCACGTGTGGGAGTCGTTCTCTCCTACTTGTTGTTTCTGGGGACAGAACTCAGGTTAGCAGGTTTGGGGGCAAATATCCTGCCAGCCATGCTTGCTTTAGAAGGACCTCATGTAGCCCAAGCTAGCCCAGAACTAAGGATGACTTTCAGTTTGTGATCTTCCTGCCATTAGCTCTCAGGGCTGGGATAAGAGGTGTGTACCACAACCACAATGCTCTTCTGCTGGGTTTTTTTTTCTTTAATTCAGTGCCCGGGCTTTGTACATGTGAGGCAAACACTCTGCCTCACATGATCGGTCTCCAGGTCCCTATTGAACAGTTACTGAGATTTTTTATAGTAATTTCTTTGCATATATGTGTGTTTTGGCATGTATGTGAAGGCCAGAGGACAACTTACATAGGAGTTGATCCTCTCCTTTTACCACGTGGGTCCCAGGGATCAAATTTAAGTCATCAGGCTTGGTGGCAAGAGTCTTTATCCACAGAGCCATCTTGGCAGCCCCCTGAGTAGCTTTTCATGGAAAAACTATAAATGTAACTTTAAAATAGTAGCTCCCAGAAGGCTGAGACGGGAGGATTGTAAGTGAGATCTTGTCCAAAATATAAAGCACTCTTGGAGTGCCTTTCACCTCTGACCCTTCACCCATACCCTATATAAGCTCTGTTATCATACACACTGTGAGCAATAGTAAATAGGGTAGGGAAAGATTAATTTCAGCTTACAGGTGCAGCTCATCACTGAGGAGAGCAAGGCCAGGAACTCAAAGCAGAAAGAAGAGATGCATTGGAAGAACACAGCTCATTAACTCGGCTTACCATCTCTGGCTTGTCAGCCAGCTACCCTAGGGATGCCACCTCCCAGGGTGGGCTGGGTCCTCCTATCCATTGCGATGGAGAAAATGCCCCGCAGACAGGGCCACAGGACAATCTGATGGAGGTGGTTACTTTTTCAAGGTGACTCTGTTGGAGGAAGGTTGACAAATGAGGCTAATGATGTCTCACAAGCAGCTTTTGCAGTCTTCCGCTAATGTTCTACATTCATGGAATGGGTATTTAACTATTTATCGCATATGGCAACTGTTACCTTCTGCTCCTTGGTTTCTTTTCGCCTGGGGCTGGCTCCTTATCAGCACACAGATCTTGCTTTCTGGGACCTGGCTACTTTGTAACAGTTTAACCCCGGTAGGACCTGTTGGGTAGTTCACTGGCTGAAACAAAGGTTTTTTTTTTTTCTTTTTTGCAGTCTTCTTAAAAAGTCCTTATTTTATTGAAGCAAAAATCAACTTAACGTACTTACAGTTCATGATTTAAAGAGACAAATGCAAACCCAGGTGTGGTGGCTCAAACCAGTAATCCCAGCCCTTTGGAGGCAGGAGGATTATGGGTTCAAGAGAATGCTGTGTCAGGTAAAAGTGGCGTGCACCTTTTCTTTTTGTTTGTTTGTTTTTGTTTTTGGAGACAGGGTTTCTCAGTAGATAAGGCTGGCCTTGAAAGCACAGGAATCCTCCTGCCTCTGCCTCCTGAATGCTGGGATTAAAGGTGTGCGCCACCACTGCCCAGCCATATTTTCAAAGATTTAGAATATTTTTTTAAAGATTTAAAATCAGGTTTTTTATTTTTAAAGATTTATTTATTGATTTTTAAATTTAAATTTATCCTTATAGGTATGTACTTGCGTGAGTTTATGTGCACGTGTGTGCAGGTGTCTATGGACATCAGCCGGTCCTCTGATGTGGGTGCTGGGAACTAAACCCAGGTCCTCGGCCAGAGCAGTGAGTGCTCTTAGCCATGGAGTCTTCTCTCCATGCTGGGTATAGAGGTTTTTATGTGGACCCCATATGCTTGGTGTGAAATTCATGGGTCACGTGCAGAGGGAGGAGATGCAGCCCTTGCTTCGTTTCCGCGTGTACAGGTGTGGGTGCCTGAGGTCAAGGGTACAGTGTATCTTCACCTTCTAGGGCAGTTTGGTATCGCACCACAAAAGCAGCAGCTTCCTTTTGCGCTTGAGCCCTGAGGTTTGTCCCCACACCTACACCTACACTGCCATAGACTTCTATACCTGTCCATTCGCTACCAGAGTTGAGTAATTTCTTAATAAGATATTTATTTATTTATTTGTTTGTTTGTTTGTTTGTTTGTTTATTTTTGAGACAGGGTTTCTCTGTGGCTTTGGAGCCTGTCCTGGAACTAGCTCTGTAGACCAGGCTGGTCTCGAACTCACAGAGATCCGCCTGCCTCTGCCTCCTGAGTGCTGGGATTAAAGGCGTGCGCCACCATCGCCCGGCTTTAATATGATTTTTAAAGAAACAATTTATTATGTTAGTGTGTGTGTGTGTGTGTGTGTGTGTGTGTGTGACAACGTGCATCCCTCTTTCCCTCTCAACCTACCCTAGTTTGGAGATAGCTCTGCCAGGTACCTGCTAGGGCTGTGGCAGTTGCTAAATTAGATGCAAATGCTCAGGAGCCCACAGTGTCCTGCTGGGAACCGGTAGGTGTCTTGACTTCCTGTTTGCTGGCTTGACCTTTCTGTGTTTGCATTTCTTTCTCTGTAGGTGGGACAGTGTTGCCACTACACACACTGAGGCTGGGAGTGAGCGATGAGGAGCCTCGTCAGAGGGGTCTCCCCTGCTCTACAGCACTTGAGAAACCCTGTGTCGTACTCCTCTGGTTTCTGCAGCCGTTACTGCTGCTTCTGCTTTCCCTCTACATTCAAGTATCTACCCTCCTTCCTTGCCTGAGTTCTCTGGTGGACAGAGGAGCCAGATCTAAAAGAGAAACTGGCATTGCGACTTTGAGCAGGCTGTGATAGGTGTTTCTGGGGGTGAGGGCATCTGTGGAGAGGCAGAAAAGCCATCGAGACGAAAAGCTTTGACGAGAGGCTCCACTGGACCCTTTGGAAGGAGCAGGCCTTAGGACTGACTGGGGACAGTCAGTGCCCCTTCTGGTCTCCTGCTGCAAAGGGTGAGGACAGGGTTCATTTAAGGGCTCCTAGGCAGTAGGGATCTGCTGGTCACTGTGGGATCTGGAGGGAATGGGCGTACGTGAGGGTTATATGGGCAAGCAATTTTAGGGTCCCTAGCAAGTGCGGTGTGACTTTTGGATAAATGTATTAGTTATTGTCTTAGTCACTGTTCTATTGCTGTGAAGAGACACCATGACCAAGGCAACTCACACACTTAATTGGGGGCTTGCTCACAGTTTTAGAGGTTTCATGGCAGGCATGGTACTGGGGAAGTATTGGGAACTTTATCTTGAGAGAGAGAGAGACAGAGAGAGAGAGAAAGAGAGAGAGAAATAGTGGGCTGGGTATGGGATTTTGAACACCTTAAGGCCCACCCCAGTGACATACTTTCTCCAACAAGGCCACACCTTCTAATTCTGCTAATCTATTAAAGACTGTCCCTCCCTGGTGACTCAGCATTCACGTATATCAGCCTATGGGGGCCATTCTTTTGTGGGGGTGCAGGGGGGCTCCCAGACAGTTTTTCTGTGTAGCCCTGGTTGTCCAGGAACTCACTTTGTGGGTCAGGCTAATCTGGACCGCTCAGATCCACTTGCCTCTGCCTCCCCAGTGCTAAGATTAAAGGCGGGCGGCACATCGCTCCCTCCCTCCCCTACAGGGGCCAGTCTTATTCAGATCACCTGTTATTATTCTCACTACCGAGACAAAATACTTGACAAGAAGCAATTTAAAAAAGAGAGTATTCATCCTGGCGCAGACAGTGATGGAGAAAGAATGGCAGCAGGGCCCTGAGGCAGCTGGTCACACTGCATCCTGAATCGGGAAGTGGAGAGAGATGAGTGCAGTCTTCTTCTTTATATTCTATCTGGGACCCCAGAGCATGGGATGGTGCCGCCCACAGTTCCCACGCATCTTCCCACTAAGTTAACTCAGTCTAGAAACCCCCTCACAGATAGGTCAGGAGGTCTGTTTCCAGAGTGATTCGAGTCTTGTTGAATTAACAGTGAAGATTAACCATTGCAGTAGATGCCTGCTTGTAGGCCTGCTGAGGTACCGAGTCCTGCCACCTAGGGCAGTGACTGCTTTACAGTCACAGTGCTTTGCCTCCCCCTCACCCCAAGAGCATGTGACAATGTCTAGAGCCATGCTTGGTTGGCACAGCTGAAGTCGGGGTACCACTGACATCCCATGCATAGATATCAGGGTACAGGACAGCCTCTCCACAAAGAATTGTCTGGTACAGTGTGTTAGTGGGGCTTCAATGACCAGCTGTCTGAATACATGCTAGCTTTACTTCGAGCTGTGGAGTGTTGTGGATATCAGCAGTTTTTTCTGGAAATGTCTATGGGACTTAAGTCCTGTTTCTATTTGACATCAAACTGAGTATAGATTCTGCTGAAGGGAAAGGGGAAGAAGAGAGGAGAAAGAGGAGAGAGAGGAGGAGGGGAAGAGGGGGTGAGAAAGAGGAGAGCTGGAGTTCTTGCTCAGGAGAGAAGGTGAGGCAGAGACTAACGTGTCAGGATTGTGTGGTTAGTGCCGTTGCTGGGTTTTGTATGTTGGAGGAGGCCGTTTGTTCTTCCTGGCCACCCGCCTAGCTTAGACCTGAAATAATCACACAGAAACCATATTGTTTAAATCACTGCTTGGCCCATTAGTTCTAGCTTCTTATTGGCTAACTCTTATATTAATTTAACCCATTTCTATTAATCTGTATATCGCCACGTGACTGTGGTTTACTGGGTAAAGTTCCCAGGTCTGTCTCCTGCAGCTCCATGGCTTCTATCTGTCTCCGCCCTCTTTCTCCCAGCATACAACCTAGCCTTTCCTGCCTAGTTCTGTTCTGCTCTTGCCATAGGCTCAAAGCAGTTCTTTATCCATTAACCAATAAAAGCAACACATAGACAGAAGGACCTCCCACACCATTTGTATTTGGTGACAGCAGAAAAGGTACTGTCTACCTGAGTGTGGGGACCCAGTGAGAACCCAGTGGTGACAAGGGAAGGCCTTGAGCTACAGCAGAAGAGCTACCTGTGTGGAGCGTGAGGGGCAGGATTTGCAGCTGGCCGGCAAGGATGGCATATTGAAGCAGGAACTGTGGGAGCCATAAATGCAAATGAGCAGATGGTGGGTCAGATGTGGAGTGGACTCAATCAGCCTACTCCTTGTGGCGCGGCCTGAGGCGCTGGTGTTGGTCCTTAGCTGGTGTGTTTCTGGGTCTGGTGATGAGGATTACGGTGACAGTGATGCTGATGGTGCTGATGGTGGTGGAGGGAGGTGGTGGAAGAGACTGTGCTATGGTAATAAGGATGATTTGTCAGTTGTGACAGTGTTGGTGACAATGATGATGGTGATGATGTTGGTGAGAGCATTCTAATAATGTTCATTGTGTGCTGGACCCCGAGTAAACATACCCTGCACACAAATTTTTCAGTCGTCATGGTCACTAAACGGTAGGGATTACACTCATTTTATGTATGGGGAGATTAAGTCCTGGGGGACCAGTGCAAGGGGTGACTGGTGGTCTCAAATCTTCCAGATCAAATTTGCCACTGTCCCCTCATGGTGCTTTCACTCCGTATGCGGCTCAAGAGTTCCCAGCTTGGCTCCAGCGTGGAGACCTCAGTCACACTGCACTATAGCAAAAGGGGAAAGCCACAATCCCCATGTGCAGAGGTCACATTCTGTGGAGTGCTGGATGCACCAAGTGGGAGGAGACTCCAGATCGTCCTCTGGGTGTGTGGGGAGACTGAATGGCTGAGGGGGAACCTGGACGAAGTGTACAGATTGACTGCTGGATGAGGGAAGAAAGGAAGGTTTTCGTGTCTCCTGCTTCTTTCTGAAGTCCATCCTTGGATGTTGTACTGGCTAGTTTTATGTCAATTTGACAAAACCTAGGGTCGTTGAAGAGGAGGGAACCCCCATTGAGAAAATACTTCCATTAGATTGGTTGTAACAAAGCAGTGGATTGTTTCCCACAAACTGATGGCTAGGCCCAGTCGCTAAAGACAACACCTATATAACCTACTGAACATCAAGAAATTGAACCGTTGCCTACCTAGAGTCTTCACCCCTCCCGACTAGTCCGTGCTCCTGGTACTGGAAGGTACTCCACATGCTGTCAGTGAGGGAAGACAAACAGCAACCTAGCTAAAAATCCTTTGATCTACAGTGGTGACCTTCCTACAAGATACACCGGTGCAACTGTGGCACCAAAGTTGTAGGAGTAACCAACCATCATCTGATTGGATTTAGGGTTCACTCCAGCAGATGGTATCCTTGCTTGATACTGCTTGGGTGGATAAGAACCTGACACTAGACAGGCCACTGGCCTAGGATGAAACAAAAATACTGTTCTGCTAAAGGAATGTAGCAAAAAAGACTCCCAGTAACATTCTGCTTACTCCGAGATAAGTCTCTCACTCATTCATCATCAGAGAATCTTCCCCCTGCCTCCTGCAATGGATGGGAACAAATACAGAGACCCACAGCTGGGCAGTGTGCAAAGAGTGAGGACCTGGGAACACTCAGTCCTAAAAGGGATGTCTCCATCAAATGTCTCCCCTCGGAGCTCAGGCAACTCTGTGGAAGAAGAGGAAGATTGTAAGAGGCATAGGGTTGGAGGATATCAAGGAACCAAGGCCTTCTAGATGCAAAAGAACTGACATGCACACAAACTCACAGAGACTGGCAGCACGCACAGGGCCTGCATAGGTCTAAGTCACAGGGGGTCCCAGGGCTGAGAGGGGAAGTGCACACAAACCCTCATCCCTAACCAAGAAGCTACCTCCAACTGGTAAACACTCATAAAGGAAAAATTAGTTTTTTTTTTCTAACAGAATCTCACTAGGTATAAAAACCACAGGTCAGGGCGGGCCCCATACCCGTCAGAAGATGGTTAACACAAAATGAACTACATGGTATTGTGGGCTTTTGTTGTTTTGTCCTATTTTGGTTTGTTTTCATTTTATGCTAATTAATATTAATTAATTACTTAAAAAAGATGTCTGTGCCGGGTGGTGGTGGCTCACGCCTTTAATCCCAGCACTCTGAAAGGCAGAGGCAGGCGGATCTCTGGGAGTTTGAGGCCAGCCTGGTCTACAAGAGCTGTCATCTGATTGGGTTTTAGGGTTCACTCCAGCAGATGATATCCTTGCTTGATACTGCCTGGGTGGCTAAGGACCTGACACTAGACAGGCCACGGGCCTAGGATGAAACAAAAATACTGTTCTGCTAAAGGAATGTAGCAAAAAAGACTCCCAGTAACATTCTGCTTGCTCAGAAATACATGTCTCGCTCATTTATCATCAGAGAATCTTCCCCCTGCCTCCTGCAATGGATGGAAATAAATACAGAGACCCACATCTGGGTCCAGGACAGGCACCAAAGCTACAGAGAAACCCTGTCTCGAAACCCCCCCCCCCAAAAAGATGTCTGTTTTCTAATGAAAGAAAGTGTGAATTTCGGTGGGTGGATAGGATCATAGGATCTGTGAGGAGTTAGGGGAGGGAAAACTGCAATCAGAATATATTATAAAGAAAATAATATATTTTCAGCTTATTTTTCAAATAACCTTTCAATAATATATTTTTCAAATAAATTTTCAATTTAAAAAAGCTAATAAAATTGAAAAAATAAAATATCAGCGACTGGAGAGATGGTTCAGTGGTTAGGAGCACTGGTTTCTTCCAAAGGACCCGGGTTCAATTCCCAGCTCCCACAAGGGAGTTCACAACTGTCTGTATCTCCAGTTCCAGGGCTCTGATAACCTCACGCACTCATCCATGCAGGCAAAATACCAGTGAATCTAAAATAAAATATAAATT
>NW_026067927.1:23454592-23464209 GCF_014885135.2 Alexandromys fortis
GTATATATATTTAAAAAAAGGTCAGGCTGGGTCTTAGGGTTTTATTGCTGTGAAGAGACACCATGACCGTGGCAATCCATATAAAGAAAACATTTAATCTGGGTGGCTCACTTACAGTTTCGGAGGTTTAGTCCATTATCATCATGGTGGGGAGCATGGAGGTGTGGAGGCAGATGTGATGCTGGAGCTGAGAGCCCTACGTCTCGACCAGAAGGCAGCAGGAAGTCAACTAATTGTTACACTGAAGGAAACTTGAGCAAAAGAGACCTCAAAGCCCATCCCCACAGTGACACACTCCCTCCAACAAAGCCACACCTCCTAATAGTGCCACTCCCTTTGGGGGCCATTTTCTTTGAAACCACCACAGGCTAGAAGCAAACACTTTCTTCCTTAGTGATTGATGTGGGGGTGTCCAGTCCATTATGGGTGGGGCCGCCCCATGGGCTGGTGGACCCTAGTACTTTAAAAAAGCAGACTGAGCAAGCTATGAGGACCAAGCCAGGCAGAAGCATTCCTCCATGGCCCCTGCATCAGTTCCTGCCTCCAGCTTCCTGCCCTGTTTGAGTTTCTGCTTTGATTTTCCTCAACAGACTGTGATTCAGGATATGGAAACCAAATAAACCCTTTCCGCCCCAGGTTGCTTTTCTTTGCTATTGTTTTAGGCATACAGCCCTGCAGAGAGGACCTGGGAGGCCTTATCCAGAAGCTCTGGTTCTAGAAGAATCCTCATTCATTTATTTTTATTTATTTATTTTGCACCTGCTGGTCCCCCTCTGGCATACCTCTTCTGCACTGGAGCAGCTGCACTGGAGGCCATTGGTACTTGATTCTTGGTGGTGCTGTCCTGCATTGGGCTGGTGCCGGGAACTTGTTTTGCCTTGTTATCTGAGCACTTTGTCCTATCCCGGTCTCTGTTATTGTTCAGCACACACTCAGAGGACCTAGTCTGGGTCACACCGCCTGCTGCTTGTTTGTGCATAGAAGTGCAGAAGAAACAGGACAGTAATGATTTCCTAAAGACCCAAAGAACTCTCAACAGGGCTTTGGGCTTGCCAAATAGGCCAGGCTGACTGGCCAGTGAGCTCCAGGGGTCTTCATTGACGTCTCCCCCCCAGTGCTGGGATTGCAAGTGCACACCAGCCCATGAGACATTTTTATGTAGATACCAGGGATTGAGTTTGAGCCCTCATGCTCATGCAGTGAGCATGCTATTACACAGCCACCCCCCTTCCCCCAGCTCCAAAGGGTACCCTTTGGTGAAACCTTTTGGAGAGAATTTGTCCCCACCACCTGTCTATCTTGGATGTGACTACAGACTGCAGCCCAGAAACAACAGAGCACTGTGTCACTGTGGACAAAGTTAGATGCTCTGGTGCCAACTGCCCTGTTTGTGGGCAGTCCTGGGCATCAGGGCTAGAGCTCACCCTGGACTGTGGGCTTGGCAAGGAGGAGACTGGCTTCTTAGAGGGGAGAGTCCAACCCCTATTAGTTATCTGCTTGATAGACTAATCAGGAAAGGGACCTACCTACATGTACCGTTGGTTCTCCAGGTTTGGCCCTGATTATATCAGTGTCTGGGTCTCAGAGACAGCACCCCCAAGCTATCCCTCTCTTCATCCACACATTGTGATTGTGTTGTGTCCTTTTTTTGCCTGTCTTCTCTCCCTCCTTTTTTCCTTTTCCCTTTTCTTCTTTCCTTGTTCTAGGGTCTTGTTCTTCAGTTCATGGTGCTGTTAAACTTGTAGAGAGTCTCCTGCTTCCACCTCCCCGATGCTGGGATTACAGGCATGCACCACCTGTCATCTGTAAAACTGGGGCTTCAGTTTTCTCATGGGTAAGACAGAGGGACAGTAGAGCATATTCATCTCTAAGGTGTCACAGGGTCTGAACTTGTGAATGCTTGTAAGAGGAGATGGAAGGTTCTTAACAGGGCACCTCTCAGATGGTGGCTGAAACACCAGGTCACCAGCAGGTGCCAGTGCAAGAGATACAGAGGGGACCCCAGGTATAGCCAGCGGTCATTGGTGGGGCATGCCTCCTGCTGTGCCGTGGCCAAGTTGGGGGTCCTCCCAGAGTAGACCTAGGAAGTGAGGCTGTGTGCTGGGCAGCCTGGCTCCTTGCCTTCTTCCTTCCACAGGCTGGGGAGGCCTGGGCTGTTGTGGGCTTGCAGAAGTGGCATGCACCTGCAGTGTATGGTTCTGCAAGCAGCTCCAGTGTTGTTGGTTCAGCACGTGGCTCTGCAGCGGTGAGAAGAAGCTGCAGCTTGCACCTCTAAGTTGTTCTGGTGGTCACGGGTGGGTGTACATTGGGGGGGGGTGACAGGCTCATATGAGGGATTCTGTGCGGAGACCAAAGAAAATGGGGCTTAGTAATCTGTAGAAAAGAAAGTAGCAACGTTACCTTAGCAGGAGGAGGTGCAAGCATGCACCCCAGCTCCAAGGAGGTGGGGAGGCAGGGTGGGTGCCTTCCCTCCAGCCTCAGGAGCTGAGGTCTCTCTGGTCTCAGCAGCATCCACAGCCTGTCCTGCTGCCAGCCTCATCCCCTGTAGCATCACGCAGACGCTCTGGAGGGGATTCCTGTCCCTAAGGTAGCAAGAAGTACTGGCTATGTGTCCTGAGGGTTTGCTGTGGAAGTGAGCTCAGAGTCATCCCTAAGTGAGTCCTCCCTCACCGCCCCCCCACCAGCTCCCTGCCCCCACTGTAGAGAAGTTTCATGAACTCATCAGTAGAAGCATTTAAAACTACAACGGGGTGAGAACATCCACTTAGTCCTTCCACCTGGGAGAAGTGTGTCGAGATGCCTAAACTCTTCTTCTTTTGATAATGTGAGATCTAGTGTTTTTATAAAATGCTGTCTTTTATATTATACTTGAATTTGCCTGTTTTCATCCTTGCCATTTGATGACAGTTACATAGTGATAAACTGATTTAAATACCGAGGCTGAGATGGAAGATTGTGTGGCAGGTGCTCCATGCTGTAGAAGAAGGACTTGGCTGGATCTCAGGGCACAGGCCTCTCTCTCTGGTCCATTGCCCCAACTGTTCAGGAGCCAGAGGCAGGAGGATACCAGGTTCTAGGCCTGCCTGAACTACAGAGTGAGCTCAGAGCTGGGTGGGGTAGTGCATACCTGTAATCCCAGCACTTGGGAGATGGGGACAGGAGAACCAGGAGTTCCTGATCAGCTGGCTAAATAGGGAGCTCTTGAGACAACCTGGGCTACATGAGACCCTCCTGCCCCTCCCTTCAAAACAAGACAAAACAAGAAAAAAAAAAAAAAGAAAGACATAGTAAATGCAAAGCCAGCCTGGGCAATCTAGCAAGGCCATGTCTCAAAATAAAGTTTTAAAAAGTGTGCGTTGGAGCGAAGGCACAGCAGGGGCTGGCAAAATGGCTCAGTGGGTAAAGGAATTGACTGCATGAGTTCGATTCCTGGGACCCACATGGTGGGAGGAGAGAGCAAGCTTCCCCAGGCTGCCCTCTGACCTCCCCTTGTGTGCCATGGCATGCCCACAAAATAAATGAAAGGGGTGGGGGCAGAGAGTGGCTGGGATAGAGAGAGGTCAGTGGTCGAGCATTTGCTGTGCACACGTGGGGTCCTAGATCTAATCCCTAGTGTGCAGGAAGAAACGGAGAGATTGTCGGGATGGGATGGCCTGCCTTTAAAGCTCAGCTCTTCAGTTTAGGAGGTTTGTTGCCCATCTGCAGAAGGGGATGTTAGGGTGCCCACCTGCAGGATGTCAGGAGTCTAAGGGGAGTTAGCCATGCCCCACATTACGGGGTTGTGCTAGATGTGTGACCCCAGGCACGCAAGGTGAATAAGATGCTGTTCAGTTCATAGCCGTGAGTCTGTTATGCCCTCTCCCAGAAGACATTCACGTGTGAAGCCCCGGAATCTTTGAGTGGTGTGCCGCCCTGTCGAAAGGCTCTTGGCAGAGGTCTTGAGATGCTACAATGATCCTGGATGATGGAGCTAGGTCTGATGTAATCACAGAGATTCTCACAGGTGTGAAGGTCAAAGTTCGACAGAGAGAAGCAGATGGTATTTTGTTGGCTTTGGAGAAAGGAGCCATAGGCCGAGGGATGCAGGCAGTTTCTAGAAACAAACTGTCAAGGGAGCTAGTTTTGCTGCCTTCACAAAGAACAGGTCCTGCTCAGATCTGTGAGATGATGAACTAGAGTTATCTTAAGCTATGTGTTACAGCAGGATGGAAACTAACATGTTCGCCAAACCAGCGTGGATAAGCTGAAACACTGACTTGGAGTCTTTTCTATCTTGATAAAGTTTATTTTTATAAAAATACAGCCAAGTCTTGTGCACACCCCTCCCTCCTTAGAGAAATTAGTATGGCAATTGAGTAGTGGTCATTTTGCACATCTGTAATCCCAGCTCATGGGCAGCAGAGGCAGGAGGATTACTGTAAGTTTAAGGCCAGCCTGGTTGGCATATGAAGTACCAGGCCAGCCTGGTCTACATAGTATCAGGTCAGCCAGTGCTACATGGTAGCATCCTGTCTCAACAAAACAAAGATTTAATCCACAATAGACATATCTTTTGTTTGTCTTGCTACAAAAAAAAAAAAAAAAAAAAAAACCCCACAAACCCTCTGGATAATATGTAGCTCTCAAACAACTTGCATTTTGTCCTGTGTCTGATGACCATTTTTGTTGATTTTAGAAACTTTTGTAGTAAATCTTTTCTATTCTGTGTGTGCACAGGCCTGGAGGTGTCTTCCTTAATTACCCTCTCCTTTGTTTTTTGAGAGAGGGTCTCTCACTGAATCTTACTGACTCAGCTAGACTGGCTTCCTGTGAGCCCCAGAGATCCTCAGGTCTCCATCTCCCTGGCAGGGAATATTACAGGTGTGCCCTCCAAACCATCCATCCATCCATCCATCCATCCATCCATCCATCCATCCTTCCATCCATCCATCCATCATCCATCCATCATCCATCCATCCATCATCCATCCATCCATCCATCATCCATCCATCCATCCATCCATCCATCCATCCTTCCATCCATCCATCCATCATCCATCCATCATCCATCCATCCATCATCCATCCATCCATCCATCCATCCATCCAGCCATCCATCTGTTTATATGTTGTTTGCTGGGGATCCGAACTCAGTGGCAAGTGCTCTGTCTGTGGAGCCATCTTCCAGTTCCCCCGTCCTTTATTTAAACATATTTCACTCAACAAATTCGTGTGCTAGATGGGCCTTTCAGTGTCCGGTGGTGAAAATCTGCTCCGCGCCCGTCTCTCTTCCGTGTTGTTTGAAATGAGTCTAGTGTTTAGGTTTGTTTCTTAAACCAGTGTCCTACTTTTAGGATATTACGTAGTCTCGTGTTTTCCGGTGCCAAATGTTGATTCTGGAACTTTTTTTTTTTAAATAGCTAAACTTAGGCAAATTTTCTGTTTTTCATAGGATAGATTTCTAAACACAGCTGTGTGTGTGGTGGGCTTGGGCGCAATGTGGTCAGTTTTCCCCAGGAAGCTTGTACCTTCTCTACCCGTCACCCATCCTCGCCAGGGCAGACTTCAACTTTTAGAGACTTAAAGTCGAGCAGCAGAAACCGGGTGTGCTTCAGTCAAGTGTGGCAGTGTTGCGGAGGCGATTCCTTCCCGCCCTCAGGGTATTTGTTCTGGCCCAGGCCTCCAAACCTCAGGACTGAGCCGGCAAGCTCCTCTTGGCTGGAGGGTTGTGTGTGGAGCCTGCCTCAGCATCGGCTTGATGGTATGCGGGTGGGGAAGCTCTGGAGCCTTTCTTGTGGCTGAGGTGGTCAACCCACTCTTTCTTTTAATCCACATGGGAAGTAGATGCCGTTTTCCAGTCTCCTCACCATGAGAGGTCTGATGTGGAGGGAAGTCAGGCAGTCCTGGGTGGGCGCAGGCAGGCGGACCGGAGTTCAGTCCCCAGCGGGATGTAGTTCGGACATGTTTGTAATCCTGTCGCCGGGGAGTGGAGCAGGAATGGATTCCTGGGGCTTGCTGCTCAGCCTCCTATCTCTCCAGGTGAGAGCGCATGGCTTAAAGAAACCAGGTGGCTGGCTCTTGAGACCCGAGTTTCACATCTGGTTTCTACATGCACACCTTCGCATGCGTAACTGTACATACATGGACATGTCTGACGGCTAGTTTCACAGGATCCTTTTTTAGTACACTTTTGTAAATTTGTGTGTGTGTGCATGCAAACATGCATGGCACTTGTGAAGAGGTCAGAGGATGACTTGGGAATCTGTTTTCTCTTTCCACTGGGATCAAACTCGGGTCCTCAGGCTTGGTGGCAGGCACCCTTACCTGCCGAGCCCCTGGCGATAGTTTGAGTTGTCAACCTGACTAATCTAGGACTACCTGGGAAGAGCTTCTCCATGAGGAGTGGGGTTGTAGTAGGCTGGCCTGAGGGCGGTTTCTTAATTGGGCTAATTAAGGGGAAAGGTCCTCTTAATTGAAGGTAGATTCATAGGCTGGGCCCAGGATTGAATGAACAGGGGAGTGAGCTGAGTACTATGTGACCATCTGTCTGGAGCACCTGCCACTGCGATGTCCTCACGTGGAGGGGTCACGTGGAGGGGCTGTGACTGGGATCTTTGAGCTAAAATAAACCTGTCCTCCCGTGAGGTGCCTTTCACCCCAGCAGCAAAACAGAGACTGTGACAGGCCTATAGATGTGAGCACACACAGAGAGTAAGAATATCATAGGTGTGAGCACACATACAGTGAGGATTCCATAGGTGTGAGCACACACACAGAGTGAGGCTACCATAGGTGTGAGCACACACACAGAGTGAGGTTACCATAGATCTGAGCACACACACACAGAATACTATAGATGTGAGCACACACACAGAGTGAGGCTACCATAGGTGTGAGCACACACACAGAGTGAGGATACCATAGGTGTGAGCACACACACAGAGTGAGGATACCATAGGTGTGAGCACACACACAGAGTGAGGATACCATAGGTGTGGGCACACACACAGAGTGAGGATACCATAGGTGTGAGCACACACACAGAGTGAGGATACCATAGGTGTGAACACACACAGAGTGAGGTTAGCATGACTTTCAGATGGGAATGTGGTTCCAATATTAGGGCCTATAAGAGTTGCCAAGCAGAGCTGACTGGAGTGGATGGTGGCTTGTTGTTTCTTCTGGCTTTGGCTCCAGTGGCTCCCAGGAGAAGTTTAATAGCTGTATGCTGTTGGACCTGCCCCTTCCTGCCTCCTACTCAGGCTTAGCGTCCTCTCTGTTCCTCAAACTACCACTGAAATTCTATTTATTTATTTATTTATTGGTATTTTTTGAGACAGGGTTTCTCTGTGTAGCTTTGGAGCCTGTCCTGGAACTTGCTCTGTAGACCAGGCTGGCCTTGAACTCACAGAGATCCACCTGTCTCTGCCTCTTGAGTGCTGGGATTAAAGGCGTGTGCCACTTCCCAACTGAAATTTTATTTTTTTTAATATTTACTTATTATGTGTGTGTGTGTGTGTGTGTGTGTGTGTCACTAGGGACGGAACTGGGGGTCTTTTGGTTGGCGGCTGCTCTGCTGTTGAGCTATACCCTCAGCCCCAAAGGTGCCGTGTTCATAGGCAGCAGCTTACCTCTGTTTGCTTGGTACCTGTTCAACTTTGGATGTCACAGGGGAGGTGTGGCATAGACCCTCCTCATGTCACATTTGGTGCTTCAGCCCAGGGTGTCTGTGTTTAGTGACCATAGGCACCTCATATCTGTATGACCAAAGATGTCTCCCTGTTTTCTAACTGCACCCCAAGCTCCTCTGTCTGCCACTTGACCAGCAGTCTGTGAGAAGAACATGAAAGGGGTGTGTCAACTCACACCAGCCCTGGGACATGTTGAAGGGGTTGCTGGAGTGGCTGCCGCGTGTCAGCCTCCCTCTGGGGACCTGTGACCACGTGGTGCATCTGGACAATCTCAATAGTGTTTAGGCATCACTCCTGGCTTGTGACTCTTGAGGGGCCAGACCATGTCACCAGGCTCTTTGGGGAGCTGCATCAGACAGTTGTCCCCAGTCACCTTGTGCCCCAAACCTTTAGATTAAGAGATAGAAAAGATAAGCTCCAGGCTGGGAGAGGATGTTGGCAAAACACGGCTGAGAAAGGACCTGTATCCAAAACAAGAAGTTTTAGAACTCAACAGAGGACAGGCAACCCAGTTAAAAGTGGGCCAAAGATCTGAACCCCTTCCCTGCCCCCACCCACCTCCCTGTCTTCCATCCTGTTGAAGCCACGTGCAGCCGCTTCTGGACCAGCCATATTCAGATGACCTCAGTGCAGACCATGTGTGCAGTTTAAAGTTTGCTAGCTAACACATTAAAAAAGGGTAAGAAGTGATGGATGAAACTGAACATGTTATACTGAATTCAGTGTAGCTGGTGTTGTTTTAACATAGATTCTATAATTAATGAGGCATTTAATAAAAATTATTTTCTTGTTTTGTATGTATGTTTCTTCTGCCTGTATGTATGTGTGCCACATGCATGCCTGGTGCCTGCTGAGGTCAGAAGAGGACATCAGATACCCTGAGACTGTAGTTACAGATGGTCATGAGTCATTATGTGGGTGCTGGGAATTGAACCCGTGACTCTGCAAGGACAACAAGTTATTAACCATTGTGCCAACTCTTCAGCCCTGAGAAATTTAAAAATCTTGTCTGCATGTGTGCCTGTGTACCACATGTGTGCCTGGCATCCATGGAGGTAAGAAGAAGGTGTCAGATCCCCTGGAACTGGAGTTATACATGGTTGTGAGCACCATGTGGGTGCTAGGAACCAAACCTGGGTCCTCTGCAAGAGTAGCAAGTGCTCTTAACCACTGAGCCATCTCTCCAGCTCCAATGAGACATTTTACATTATTGTTTTTGGTCTGACTCTTCAAAATCCACTGATTTTTGTTTGTTTTTGAGACAGGGGTTTAATTTTTTTAACCCATGATGCATGAAACCCAGTATCCTTCTTTTGTCTCCATAATGCTGGGATTACAGATGTTATCACACTTAGCCTGAGTGTGTGTGTGTGTGTGTGTGTGTGTGTGTGTGTCCCAGGAGCCAAGTCAGGAGACTTCCTCAGTTGCTCTCCACCTTAGTTTTTTTTTTTTTTTTAAATATTTGTTTGGGTTTTCGAGACAGGGTTTCTCTGTTAGCCCTGGCTGTCCTGGGACTCACTCTGTAGACCAGACTTAAACTCAGGATCCTGAACTCAGAGATCCACCTGCCTCTGCCTCCTGAGTGCTGGGATTAAAAAAATGTGTCATCACCACCCCACACCACCTTATTTATTTATTTTTTAAAATAAATATAAATAAATTTTATTAACAAAACCTTTTTGCATTTTAGTACATGCGGAATTTTATATCTAAGTAAAATGATGACACTTTCAAAACTTACCATTTATACAAGTTGTTACAGAATGACATCCAGTGGGTTAAATAAGTAAAATTAACCACAATGTTTTTTTTTAAGTTAGCTTTAAAAGGGTTGACTTATTTCTCTGAATACATAAAAATAAGTTAATTGTAATTTTCAGTCAAACCTCCCAATTAGAAATGTTTCTACTTTTTTTTTTTTTTTTTTTTTTTTTTTTTTTTTTTTTTTT
>NW_026067927.1:23464267-23476601 GCF_014885135.2 Alexandromys fortis
TTTTGTCCTGAGACAGGGTCTCTCACTGAACGTGGAGCTCACTTGATTGGCTAGGCTGGCCAGCCAGCAATGCTCAAAGACCCTCCTGTGTCTGTCTTCCCAGCACTGGGATTACAAGCACTTGCCACCATGCCTGGTTTTGTTTTATTTATTACATATACAGTATTCGGTCTGTATTTATGCTTGTACACCAGAAGAAGGTGCGAAATCTCATTACAGATGGTTGTGAGCCACTGTGTGGTTGCTGGGAATTGAACTCGGGCCCTCCGAAAGGGCAGCCAATGCTCTTCACTGCAGAGCCATCTCTCCAGCTTCCGCCACATCTTTGTATGTGCATTCTGAGAACCACGCTCAGGTTCTCATGCTTATGTAGCTAGTATTTTACTAACTGAGCCTTCTCTCCAGCTATTGGCATGGTGTGCGCATGTGTGGGTGTGTGGAGACTCAGGGTTGTCACGTATCAGTCAGCTTCCACTGTGTGTGTGTGTGCGCGCGTGTAGGCAGGATCTCTCTCTGAACCCGGAGCTCACTATTTTGACTAGTCTGAGTAGCCAGCTTACTCCACTCAGGGATTACAGGGGGGCTGCCAGACCCACCAGGCTTCTTTCTTGTCCTAGGAATCTGAACTCTGGGCTGCATACTCGTTTAGCAAGCACTTTATCCAATGAGCCATCTCCCGGGCATCTCCCCAGACCCCGGTGTGTGTGTTATACCTGTATCACATATCGGTTGTCTCAATTCAGACCAATTCTCTGCAGCTTCCTGTGGTGGGTGAGAACCAGAGTGGGTGGCACAGGCCTAGCAGGTGGTCCCATTCCTGTTTGCCATCGCCTGTCTCCTTGTTCGTCATGCTGTGCGGTGGTCTACGTAAGGTAGTTGCTATGGTGATTACACTCTAAACTCCACAAGGTCACATGTGGATACACGTGTGTGGCTCAGCCACCACTAGCTTCTTCTCTGGGGGGAGAGGAACGTGCATCTGTCTGGAGGCTGTGTCACCTGTGCAGGGTTACCTTAACCTTACAGGGAGTGGACCCCATGCTGCTTTGAGGTTAGAACTTGCGGAAGAAAGAGGTGGGGAGGGCACTGGATCCAGTGCCAGGAGGGCCTCATGTTCCCAAACCGAGACCTTGGCCTGTGGCCTACTGTTGTCCCCTGACATCTACCCATAGAGGGTGGGGCAGATAGAGAGAGGGAGGGAATGCTTTTCTGGTTAAAGTGGCTCCAAGCACAGTGCCTTCCTCTGTCATTTCTTCTTTACGTTACTCAGTTATCCCTTGAATAGCCATTGCTTCAGCACCCAGGAGCTAGGAACTGTTTTGAATGGCCGGAAGGAGACATGGTGTTGATATTGCATCTCGCCCTTCATCGGTGATGAGCCAGCCGACGCTGGCTACCACTCAGACAAGCGCATCCTAGTGAAAATGAGGATGATTTCTGCTGCTTTAGAGGGACCCTGGGAAGTTCCTTTCTCAGGGAAGCATCAGCAAAGGGCTGGCAAAGAGTGGTACCCCCCCTCATGTGTCCGTAGGAAAACCAGAGGCCTGGCTTGTGAACCACTGGGCTCAGCACTTCAACTGATTGCTTCCATTGTTGGGATCGTTGTTATGGGATGGTTTTGCTTCTCTGGAATCTAAGGCAAGGCCAGAATCCGTGTTAGTCACCCCGGAAGAGAATGTATTCTTGAGTCTGGGAACAAATTGGGATGGCATCAATTTACTTTGGTAATGCGGCAAAACCCACCAAATAACAGGCTCAGAAAAACCTCTCTGTGGGCAGGGATATCAGGAGGGCTTGATGGACAGGTGTGTCTGTGCCCCAACTGGTGTTGATCAAAGACACAGTTTGCTGAAGGCCGGGGTGGACGATACGTGACAACAGAAGGTAGGGGTCATTCTGCATGTCGTCTCAGCCAAAGCAAACATCAAGGCTGGTTCTCACAGTGTAGACCCGTGGTAGCCAGGGTAGCCAGGAGCAGCTCACCAGGCCTTGACCTCAGAGTATTGGGATATATAGAACAGCTCTAAGGTTCTTTGGGATGTGTCACTGGTGTCTTGTTCTTTATGTGGCCTCTCCCTCCGTGGCAATCCAGTAAGGTTTCTCACACACTAGGCTCCTAGGGAGTAGACAGAGGGCCCCAAGGTTTCTTGAGGTCTGGGCTCTGATGTACACGGTTTCACTTTTGTCTTGTCCTCTTGATGTCCAAAGCAGGTCACTAGCCCGAGGAGCACAGTAGAGTGGTTTCAGTGGAAGGACACAGGGAGGTATCAGCCTCTTGGTTTTCACTGTCTCATGGTGGCCTCCTTGACCACCGCTGACCCGGGAGGGGCTGTCTATCTACTTCTTGTGGGGCTTTGAAGTGGTCCTGGGTCCCACGTCAGGTTTGTTGCTGCCAGAGCCTCAGGAAACAAGCTGGTAGTAGACGTTTCCAGGCCTCCCCTGTCCTTCAAGACGCAGATGGCATATGTGGCGCATCAAAGAAGGCGGTGTGACTCTTTGCTGTTACTTTTTTATTTTCATGTTTTTATATAATATATTTGGATTATATTTCTCCTTCCCCAAATTTCTCCCAAATCCTTCTCACCCCCTTACCTACTCAACCTTCTCTCTCTCTCTTTGAAACAAAAAGACCAAAATGCTTTTATTTTGATATTTTTTTTGGGACAGAGTTTCTCTGTAGCTTTGGCACCTATCCTGGAACTAGCTCTTGTAGACCAGGTTAGCCTTGAACTCACAGAGATCCGCCTGCCTCTGCCTCCCTAGCCTCCACCGCTGCCTGGTTCCAGGCAAGCTTTGAACACAGCCTGCAGCGAAGATCATGTTGGATTTCTGATTCTCTCGCCTCTTCCTCCCTAGTACTGGGATTGCAGGCATGCACTACTATGTCCCGTTTATGTGGTACCGGGTTCGAATCCTGGGCTGTGTGCATGCTATGCAAGCCCCTCTGCCTGCTGAACCATATCCACAGCCCCTTCACATGTTGACTGAGAACACACTGTGTGTCTGGCCCAGGCAGGTCAGCCCTGTTTGATAGTTCGTCTTGTGACTCTGTGACTTTGGGGGACAGGGGGCCAACATGAGCCCTAGAAGCTGAGGGGAAAGGGAAGTCCCATGCAGGGAGCGAAGGAGCAAGATGGCGCTGGCTGTCATCTCATCTCTGGTCCTTCCTCTCTTGGGACCTAGGCTCCAACACTTCCTCTCTGCGGCTGGCATGCCTGGTCTGTTCACTGAGGGTTGCAACACCTGCTTCTTAGGACTGTTGTGGGGACCGAGGGGTTTCTTTGCTCAGCTGTTGCCACAGTCCTCTGGGCCTCAGGGCTCCACATCAGGGAGGCCCATTCTGCTTGGGAGGGCTCAAGGCTCAGTTGCCCCTTCCTTCCAGGCCCCTGCCTGGCTCCCCCGTTTGTCTCCTTCCTTTTGGGATTTGGTCATGCTGTAATTACAATCTGTAAGGGTAGTTAGGGTTTCCCTCCTTCAGTCAGCCCTGGGAAGGGCTGTTTGTTGCTGCTGTTATTCCAAGGCTTAGCATGAAGACCAGCACAGTCCAGGCACATATGATACACCCATAGGTGGACGCCATATTCCTTGCCACCCCCCGGCCCCCATCTGCTAAAGTGAAGTGGAGCTCTATGTGTCCAGCAAGCGCTATGTTTCCAGAACCTTCTGTGGCCTGGACAAGAGCCAGGCCAGAGCCAACTATCCGGGAACACCCTTCCTCAGATGTGGCAGGCTTGGTTGGTGCTGTGGGTAGAGGAAATGGCTCGAATAGGTTGTGTGAGGATGCCCCTTGTCTTGAGTTTCCATGGAAACTATGGGCTGCCCAACCCATCTCTCTGACTCAGGATGAGGAGGAGAGGAAGGCACATCGTGGGAGTTAGTGTGTAAGTGGCTTTTGTTTGTGAGACAGTTATTTTTTTTTCCTATTTTCTTGCATGTGTTGTATGTGAGGATATGTGAGTTTGCATGTGTGTATAGGCATGTGTACGTGTGTGAGTTCATGTGGAGGCCCAAAGCTGATGCTGAGAATCAACCTCAGCCACTTGCTCTTGAACTCTCGGATACAGACCAGCTAATAGAAGTGAGGTGGGTTTCTCCAGTGCAGAACACCGCTCTACTGTCTGAATACACACTCCTGATGGGTAACCCTGGGCATGGTGTGGGGCTATAAAACAAGGGACAGTGTCAACCTCTCTACCACATTGCTGTGTGGATGAAGTGAGTCAAGACCCGAGGAACCAGGCTGTGCACAGCCATGCATGATGCACACGCGAAATGAGTGGCCTCTGTGGTTTTTATCTATTGCTGTGTAGCAAACCGCTCCAAACCGTAATGCAGGTGTTCCAGAAGCTAGCTGGTCCCTTCAGGTAACCGGCAAGGGCTACAAACAGGGGAGCAGCTTGCTCACTTCCATCGCCAGGGGTTCGAGACAGCCTGACTACTGTCATATTGTATGGGTTACGTGTCCTTTAACTGGGCCCCATTCCCTACCCTGTAACATAGCTCCACTCTCCTACCTTGATCGTGTAGCATATGTTAGCTAAGCCTGCTTCCTGGTGGTGCAAGACCTCCCCTCCACTCAGAGACCTTCCAAAGTAGGCACCCTGCTCTGCCCCGAGAGGCGGAAATTCTCCTCTCCAGCTCTCCTTATTCACTGTTGTAGACACCTGAAATCTCTTGCCTGAGGGGTGTTTGAACCCAACTCAACCCCTCTTGGTCTTGAACCCCCTCCTTCTCCTTCCCTAAAACCTAACAGGAGGATGTTAGAGGGCAGTGTAGATGAGCAGAACGACAGAGTTGTGAACTTGGAGGTACACAGCCTTTGGGGAGGGCTCAGCTGCCCTTCCTCTCGGTCACAGGTTCGCGGGCAGCTGCTGCCTCTTCTCAGATGGCTGCCTTTTGTTTGGAGCTGGATCCTGGGTTCCTGATGGACTCCATGAGGCTTCACCATTTGCTCTGCACCCTGCCCTTGCTGGGCTGGCCCTCCAGCCTCTCCTCTGGGCCTCAGGAAGTGGCTGTGTAGAAAAAGGCATGGCAGAGGGTGGGGAGCTTTGGGTCACTGGTGCACAAAGCCCCAAAATAGATCATTTTCTAAGTTACCAAGCCAGTGGGTGCAGAGACAAATGCTTTGCATAATTTCCTACCCAGAAGGAAAGGTTCTTCTGCAAATAAGTTTTTGGAGAAAAAGAAAAAAAAAAAAACAACCAAGAGACTTGAAAGGATCCAAGTGTTTGGTTCAGAGCATTCACAAAATGAGAGCCAGAGAGGCTCAGGTTTGAATCCCTGGCCTGCCATTTTGCAAGCTGTGTGACTTGGGTCAGGCTCCTCAGTTTCTCTGAGCCACAATGATGAGGAAGATGAGAGTAGACCTTCCGGCACGTATGAAGCGCAGCCTACACTGTACTGGACACGTGGCAGAGACACCGCCTTGGTGCGTCTCTGTCTCTCTTCTGTTTTTCTTTCCTCCTCTCTTCTTGGTCTCCAACTTGCACTCTGTTCCAGGGAGCTTCATCAGTGTGGTCGGCAGGGAGGAGATGGGACTAAGTCCTACATTTTTCTGAGAAGATACATCCAAAGCCTCCCCCTCCCCTGCGGGTCACTGGGAAGGAGAGTGCAGGCATGGGCAGTGACTTCCATAACCACCTCCTCTCAAAGCCCAGAAACCCATGGACCCGGGATGCTCTTTGGCATGGGAGACTATGGGTGCAGGCAAGTGGGGCAGGCTGAGCCGGGGGAGGGTCCTGGGGTATCCAGGTAGATCTGGTGTGTTCAGGAGGTGTGGTGACAAGCAGATCAGGTGAGCACAGGGCCATGGCTGGGGACAGGAGCAGAGGTTGAAGTGTTACATGGGAGGGGACGGGGTTGTGTGATAAGGTATCTGATGGGGCTGGGGTTTTTTGCAGCTCAGTTGTCAGAATGCTTGTTTCACATATATGAAGAACATACATGAAGAAGGAGCCTGGACCCTCAGGGAGTAGCAGGACTCAGAGCACCTCGATTTCAGCCCAATGAGACTGACTTCCACATGGCAACTGGTTAGTGTGTTGAAGCAGAGGCAGAGGCAGAGGCAGGATCTTGAGCTTGTCCAGTGCTTGCTAGGTAGCTTGATAGCTGGTCACTTCTTGGTGTTTCTGTCCCTAGCTTCCTCAGACGTGACCTCTAAGGCCAAGGCGTCTGGTGTTCTGAGGGTGGCCTCGTAGACGGGCTTTTATGGCCATATGGGTTAAGCTAGTATCTGCTGTAGAACTGTTTCTTTCAGCTGGTGGCAGCCACCTCCCCATCTGGCCAGGCTCTGCACTGTTATGCCTGTCACCACCTGCCTTTTCCAGGGTCAGGGTCAGCTGAGGGTTGGGGTGGGAACAAAGCGCTCTTATGGCAGCACCTCCCTTCCTTTGCCCTGTGGCATGGACTTCAAGTTGTAAAGCTCCTGTTGGGTGTGGTGGCAAATGCCTGTAATCCCAACACTGGGGACTCCGAGGTCAGTCTGGGCCCCACAGTGAGTTCAGGCTAGTCAGGGCTACAGAATGGGATCTGGTTTATAAAAGAAGGGTTTGGGGCTGGGGAGATGGCTCAGTGGGCAAAGTGCTTGCCATGCAAGCATCAGGACCTGTGTTCGAATCCCTAGCACCTCCGTATATATGGGAGGGATGGGCATGGTGGCCTGCCTGTCATTCCAGTGCTCAGAAGGTGGGGCGGGGTCTTTAGAGTGAGGTGCTAGCTAGACTAACTGTACTTGTGAGCTCTGTGTTCAACCGAGAGATCATGCCCCAGTGAGCGAGGCAGGGGGTGATTGAGGAAGACCCCTAAAAGCAGGTGTTCTTGCGCACGTGTATGCACACACACAAACACACTACACATATAAACATGTGCATAAGAGTGGGAAGAGGGGATGGGAGATGACCCAATGGGTAAAGTGTTTGCTGAACAAGCATGAGGACCCGAGCTCAGATCCCAGCACCCACATAAAAAAAAGGCCAGTCACAGTGGCATGGTGTGTCAACCGAGCACGGAGGGGTTAAAGACAAGGATTCTGGGGGTTTGCTCCCTAAGCAGCGAGAGAGCCGGTCTCAGAAACCAAGGTGGAAGCTGGACAGTAGTGGCACACGCCATTAATCCCAGGTCTCGGGAAGCAGAGGCAGGCGGATCTCTGAGTTCGAGGTCAGCTTGAGCTACAGAGCAAATTCCAGGACAGCCAGTGTGACACAGAGAAACCCTGTCTTGGAAAAAACCGAAACCAAAGCAAAAGAAAAACCAGGAAAACCAGACAGTAAGGTGAGAAGTGGTGTACGAAGACAGCGGAAGGAGGTTTTTGGCCTCCACACGTGCATGAGCATGTACGTGTACACAGATCCGCGTATACTCCATGTACTCAGACATACAGGCACACATACACATAGAGATTTAAAAAAGCAAAATAAAAAAGCTGTTATTTCTGGCTCCTGAAGGTGTGAACCTTAGAAAGAAAGCCTTCTCTGCCAGAGAGACCGGCTTGGGCTCGGTGGAAAACTCTAGGTATGGTCCATAAGTCTTTGCTATGACTGTGTCTGGCTGGGTCGTGACCCTCTTGTGTGTTTCTTAGGTGCCATGCTGTGAGTTACAGCACGCGGGGGGACTGGACTCCTAAACACAGTAGTTACTAGAATTAAAGAGCAACACAGAAGCTAAACAGGGCAGCCCATGTTAGGGGCATCTCTGGTTGGCATCTGGTGTTCTTCATCCCCCTCCTTGTCCTTTCTTAAGATGTCACCTTTTATTGGGGATACTCTCTAGGCAGAACACAGACCTCCAAGGCCATGGCAGTTGTGGTTAAGGTGAAGTGCCCCGAACTGGGGAGAGAGTCCTCGATGGCCAAGGAGGACTCACAGGGCTGGGAAGAAGAGAAACATAAAGATGTTGACTTTGAAGATGGCGAAAGTAGCCATGGGACAAAGAAGGAGAAACACTCTCCCTGCTTCTAAAGCCAGATGGCAACTCAGAGCCCCATCCTTAAGCCCCTCCCTCAGGTGACCTTAGACAGCAAGGCTTGTAAGTTTTTATTTGTTTGTTTTGGAGACGTGAACTCTAGCCTAGCCTGACCTTAGACTCACTAAGGTAGTCTACGATGACCTTGAACTTCCGTTCTGCCTGCCTCTACCTCCAGACTGCGGGGATCACAGGTGTAAGCCACTGCATCTGCTGTGTGCAGGGCTGGGGTGGGGCATGCTAAGTAGGCACTCTACCAACTGAGATACAGCCCCAGGGCAGCCTTGGAGAACCCCTGCTCATCTTTCAGGCTCCATTCTGGGGCTGGAGTGGCGCTCAGTGGTAGAGCCTTTGCCTTCCGAGCTCAAAGCCGCCCCAACCCCAGCCATATAGTGAAAACGAAGGACGTCTCAGAGTCAGACTTCTTGCTGTCTACTCCCAGCTCTGCTTACCTGTGTTTGAGGTCTTGTTCCCTTGGGCATGGTGGGAATCATAACAGGATTTATCTTTTAGGTGTTTTTTTTGGGGGGGGGGCGCATTTCGAGACAGGGTTTCTCTTTCTAGCCCTGGCTATCCTGAAACTAGCTCTTGTAGACCAAGCTGGCCTCGAACTCACAGAGATCTACCTGCCTCTGCCTCCCAAGTGCTGGGATTAAAGGCGTGTGCCACACGGTCTAGCTTTGGGGGGGGGTTAGAACACATGCATTACCACATGAGAAGTGGTTGGAAGAAGGTACAACTGTTCATGTAGGTGGCATGGGGCAGGAGTTGGGGTAAGACATGCTGTGTCCTGTTCAGTACCAAACACCATGAAAGGTGAAATTGCTTATTAACCATGTTCTTGGTCCTTGAAGAATCCTGATACTTCTTGAGGCATCTACCCGTTCCACAGGTGGAATCGAGTGTCAAAAGGCAGTAGGTGCTTCCTGAAGTCACTCAGTGAGCTGGGCCTTGGCCGTGATTCTTTAGGGTAACTCTGGGGGCAACCAGAAACAATTTGGAGCAACTGGGGTTTTCCAGAGTTCATCTCCCACCTCCTATTCAAGCATTGCCATTCTCCTGCCGGATCAGACAATTGTCCACAGGGCACTTGGCCCTGATCTTGTCTGGATCTCCTCCCAGCTGTCCTAAGGAGAGTAGATTGCAGCCAGGGGGCAGATGAGTTCAAACAACCTTCCAGGAGGGACCTGCTGAGCCACAGCATGCCTGCTAGAGGGTGGCCGTCATTCCTCCCTCTGCAGGTACAGGCTCCACAGGCCTGTGGCTGGGGTGGCAAGCTGTTAAGGTGAGATCTCACGCTTAAAGTGTCGACTTAGTCAAACAAATAGATGAACACCTCTGTCTTGACCTAAGGGACACCCTGGCAGCCGCTGTGACTCACAAGCTGCAGGCTGCTCCAGGCAGCTGAGCACGTTCACAGCTCTGAGCGGCTGGGCGAGGACTCTTCCTCTGCTGTCACCAACCACAGTGCTGATCGGCCTGTGGCCTTGTTTGGTGGTGGTGGCGGCGGGGTCCTCCGAAGACATCAGAGGTTATAAAACTCACTTTCCTTCCATGGGAGCCTTGTAGAGTTCAGCTGTGGAGGTTGACCAGCGGCTTCAGACTGCCTGGTGAACATTCTAGAACGCTTAAGTCACTCCTCTTAGCATGCATTATTTCTTTTTATGAGTTGTTCAACTTCAGAAAACGAAAACGGTGCAGAAGGGAGAGACAGACAGACAGAGAGAGAGAGAGAGAGAGAGAGAGAGAGAGAGAGAGAGAGAGAGAGAGAGAGAAGCTCTGGGCTCATCACCAGAGACCTGTTTGTAGAATGGCATTGCAAGCTAGGCAAGCATCCTGACGTCTAGCCCACCGTTTTGGGCCCCTGTGTGTTTGCTTTGTTTAGGCACACCTGGCCACCTGGCTTTGGTCAGGAGCTGCACTTTGACAGGTGTAGGAGGGACAGAAGAGAGTAGCTTGTATGTGCTAGAAGGTGGCAAGGCCCTATGGTCAGAGAGTGTTCATTGGCTTTTTCTAAAACAAAACAAGATAATAAAAATAGAAAGAGCAGCGGGAAGAGCGGCCGCAGATGTGGTGGAGAAGCTGGGGCTCTGCTCATCTTCCTGGCCATCCTAATCCATAAGAATATTTGAAGCATCATATTTATTGAAGTGTGCAGTATAATGGTTGATTATAGAACAAACCACCTCAGGGCCATCAGTCAGATCTGGGCTGGGCCCTGGTCAGGTGGCTGCCGCTCTTAGGACCCTCTCTCCCTAGCTGGTCCCATCTTCTCCTCTTCCCTCTCTTCTCTTCCTTTCCTCCCCTCCCTTCCTTCTCCCCTTATTGAGTTAGGTCCTCTCACATACCCTACGGTGGCTTTGAACTTGTTACACCACCAAAGATCCTCTTGAACTTCTGACCCTCTTCTCCCTACCTTCTGAGTGCTGGGATGACAGGCATGGGCCAGCACATCCAGTCCTGTGGGTTCTGGGAATCAAACCCAGGGCTCTGTGGACACTGGGCAAAGGACGCTGCTAACTGAGCATCATCTGCCACCCCTGCCCTCTTAGCATACAAGGCTTCGCCTTTGCTTATATGCTGTTTGGGACATTTTCCCAATCCTGCCAATCAGTGCAGGTAATTTAATATGTCCTTTTTGGCCGCTGCATTATGCCCCGTGGTGGGGAATGCTCTGCTGCCACTCTGCAGCTTTTGTTTATTTAGCCTCCGACACGTCGGAGCCAAGGGTCCTGTTTTTTGCTCTGTTACTGATTCCTATCATGTCCAGTATTAGTGGGAGGAGTGTTCTTTCTCCAAATCCCAGCGGTAAGAAGTATTTACTGTTTAGAGTAGGTTTGAAAACAATGCAATCTCTCCCTTAGGATTACACACACACACACACACACACACACACACACACACACACACACACACTCATATACTTTCCTTTTTAAAATAATGTACTTATTTTTGTTCTATGAGCATTGATTGATGTTTTGCCTGCATGTATGTCTGCATGAGGGTGTCAGATCCTCTGGAATTGAAGTGACAGATGGTTGCAAGCTGCCATGTGGGTGCTGAGAATTGAACCCTGGTCCTCTGGAAGAGTAGCCAGTGTCCTAACCATGAGCCATCTCTCAGGCCCCAACACACTCACATACTTAAACAGGATTTTTTTAGGGGGTTATGGTGGTGGTGGTTTTATTTATTCATATTTAAAATATTATTATTATTATTGGTGGTGTTGGTGTTCGTACTGGGGTGTGTGTGTGTGTGTAATCACACATTCCACAACATCTGGAGGTCAGAGGGAAACTTTTGGGAGCTGGTTGTCTTTCCACCGTGGGATCCAGGTATTAAACTCAGGTTGTTAGCCTAACTGACCCTTTTTTTTTTTTTTTGAGTCACAGTTTTGTTGTGTAGCCTGGGCTTGCTTTGAACTTGGTGTGTAGTCCAGGCTGGCCTTAAAGCTCCTGCCCCAGCCTCACTCCCAAGTGCTGGGATTGATTTCTGCTACATCTGCATGGTCACTTGGCTGTCGTTAGTCTAAATGGTCACTTCACCCTTCCTTCTTCCATGGCTTCCCAGTGTCATAGTGTGTCTGGGTCACCACTTCTCTGCTGAATTCTATTACAGACAGTGTTCTTGTAGACCCCTATAGACTGAGAAACAGCAAGGAAGTCTGAGTTTTAATAATAAGGGGTATAGGGCTGGAGAAATGGCTCAGCAGTTAAGAGCACTGACTGCTCTTCCAGAGGACCCGGGTTCAATTCCCAGAACCCACATAGCAGCTCACAACTGTCTGAAAATCCAGTTACAGGGGATCTGACACTTTCACACCAATGCACATAAAATAAAGATAAATAAATCATAAAAATATTTAAAAAATAATAAGGGGTGTGCCTGGGTCTGCCTGTTGCCCCTGACACCCCCATCTTTTTTAATTTATTTTATCAGGGTTTCTTTCTGTAGCCCTGGCTGCCCTGGAACTCACTCTGTATACCAGGCTGTCCTCGAACTCACGGAGATCTGCCTGAGTGCTGGATTAAAGGGCGTGTGACACCACTGCCTGGCCCACTCTGTCTTCTTCTGCTTCTGTGGCTTTCATTCTGTTACGGAGGTGGCTAGTATTTTATTTTGTTTTGTTTTGGAGACAGACTTTCCCTGTATAGCCGTGGCTGTCCTGGAACTCAACTCTGTAGATCCACCTGTCTTTGCCTCCTGAGTGCTGGAATTAAAGTCATGTGCCAACACTACCCGGGTGTTTATTTTAATTAATACATGTTCATGTTTTGCCATTATGAAATATTTTAAATGTAAATACCAACAGACAGAAAACACTATAAATAGTGTCATGCATTTACTTAGTTTGGCCATATCTTGGTATTTTTAT
>NW_026067927.1:23476631-23563737 GCF_014885135.2 Alexandromys fortis
TATATATGATCTGTCTGCCTATCTACTTCCCTCCCTCCTCTTACCTTAGGTTCTTTTTGGTTTGTTTGTTTGTTTTTTGTGCCAGGACCAAACTCAGAGTCTTGTACACAGTAGGGCAATAAAGTAACACTCAATAAAAATGGTCTATGAATGGTGTAGAGCTCATACCTGTATTCCTAGCACTTGAGAGGCTGAGGCAGGAGGATCACCGTGAGTTTGGGTCCAGCCTGGGCTACATCGTCAGACCTTGTAGAAAGGAGCACATTGCTCCCAGCTGCACCCCAGCTTTGCACCTCTCTCTGTTTTATGTACTTCTGTTCCAGGCGCCTGCTGGGTACTTACACCTCAGTGCTCAGTGCCCAGGTCTGTTTCTTTCTGTTGCACTTGGCTGTGGTGCCCTCCTGAGGGCCGGGTCACTTACTGTCTGAGAACCAGGTCTGCGTTTGAGCCCTTTGCTTCCCTGTGAGCAAGCATGTCATTCACCAAGGTTGTAGGCCACAGCCAGCACAGGGTCCTGGAGGTGAGGCAATGCACATCTAGCCCCACCAACATGTGCCCAATCCAGGTAGGCGTGGTGGTTGGAAGGAGAATGGTTCCCATTGGCTCATATATTTGAATGCTTGGTCTCCAGTTGGTGCAACAGTTCTGGAGGGATAAGGAGGCGTGGCCTTGTTGGAGGAGGTGCATCACCAGGAGTGGGAGGGGTGGGAGGGTGGGCTTTGAGGTTTCAAAAGATTTCTGCTGTTCCCAGGGCTCTCACTCTGCCTTGTGGTTGTGGGTAAAGATGTGAACTCCCAGCTATTCCTTTGTGCCACTATCATGGACTCTGTAAGCCAAATTGAACACCTTCTTTTATAAGTTGTCTGGGTCATGATGTTCTATTACAGACATGAAAAAGTAACTAAGTCAGGGAGGGGGCTTGCTCTGCTTTTCCAACTAAGTCCCTACTTGGTGGAAATCTGGCATGTTCTTGAATGTCTTGGTTGCAGACTAAAAGCTGGCAAGCCTTCCTTCCAGTGTCAGGGAGGGAACAGCCAATTTGTAATTGGCAAAGCCACCTGCTGAGGGTCACAGAAAGCTCCAGAGGACCCTATGGGGATAATGGACCACACTGAGAAGTCCTGAGAAAGGGAGAGGCTAGATTCTGGATGCAAGAAGCTACCAGTTGGGCTGGAGAGATGGCTCAGAGGTTAAAAGAACTGACTGCTGTTCTGAAGGTCCTGAGTTCAATTCCCAGCAACCACATGATGGCTCACAGCCATCTATAATTAGATCTGGTGCCCAGAACACTATATACATAATAAATAAATTAAAAAAAGAAGCTACAAGTGTATGGGGGGGGGTATGGAGCTGGTGTGAGCAGATGTCCAGGCTGCAGAGGATATGTGCAGGCATAGGGTGACCCGAAGGCTCCAGGAAACAGTTGCAGTGTGTCCCAGCAGGGGATGACATTGTTTTCCCTAGATCACACCTTCCATTCCTCCAGCTTAACATCTTTGCACCTACTGTTGCTCTGCCTAGAAGAATTCTTGTTTTAAATTTGTTTTGTAGATGTGTATATGTGTGTGCCTACGTGAATTTATGCATACCATGCTCTGCAGGCTTCCTTAGACACCAGAGGAGGGCATGCGATCTCCTGGAGCTGGATTCCGAGCCACCTGGTGTAGGTGCTGGGAACTGAACCCAGGTCCTCAACAAGCGCAGTGAACGCTTGTAACCACTGAGCCACCTCTCAAGCCCCTACTGTGTGTACGTGTGTGGCAGTGTAACGCATGTGTGTGGTTTGCTTGCCCGTGCATGTGCTTGTGGATGTCAGAGGGTTGACATCTGTCCGTCTCACCTGCATCCATACCTTGTTTTCCAAGACAGAGTTTCTCAGTAATCCTGGAGTTTGCTGTTCCGGCGAGGTTGGCTGGTCTGTAAATCCCTTTTCCCTTTTCTCCCCCGGGCTGTATGCAGACACTGCACACACACATCCTTGACCCGGGTGCTGAGGATACACACTCAGGCCCTTAGGCTTGCGCAGCCAGTGCTTTGCCGACCTAGTTGAGAGCTGCAACTTTTTTTTTTTTTTGCCTGACTGATCTATTTTATTTTTATTTATTTTTTATTGCTTTTATTGAACTATACATTTTTCTTCACTCCCCTCCCTTCCTCCCCTCTCCCCTTCTTCCTTCTCCCATGATCCCCACGCTCTCAGTTTCCTCAGGAGATCTTGTCTTTTTCACCTTCCTATGTAGGAGATCTGTAACTTCTAGAATAATCTTGCTTAGATGTCAGCTTAGATGTCACCTCCTAAGGGTGACCTCCCTGATCATTCAGAGAGCCCTCCCCCCTTCCCATCATGCCTCACCCTGCTTTGGTTAAGTTTTGCAGTATTTATCACTGTCAGATGCTATATATACTGATTTACCAAGGGCAGGTCTAGAATCTGCTTTGTCCCCTGCCTCCCAGAACAATGCCTGGCAGCTGGCTCTGGCACCATCATTAACCTGGAGAACCCTTGAATGGCAAACAGCATTGATCGCTTGTGTCAGGCACTCACTGATCTTCTGGACCTGAACTCATGTCTTTAAGCCCTCATGTCCCTGTTATGTATGGTTTTCATTTTACCAACAGGAAGTGGAGACCGGAGGGGTGACAAGTGGTGTGCATGAGCCAGCAGGGTGGTTAGGGACCCTGGCCATTTCTGGGAAGAGGGAAGACAGGTTGTGGATCAGGTCATGCAGCAAATTAAAGTCATTGTATTCGTGCAGCTCGTGGTCCAGACACCTAGGCTCCTCCTCTTGCCCTGGTCTTGCCTCTCTGAGAGGGAAGAGACTGCTCACCTCCCCACTGGCTGTAGCCGGAACTGCCGGGAGGCCACCCTGGCAGGCCTAGTCTTGGTTTGCAAAATGCTGAACCTGGTGGGGAAATCTGGTGGGGAAATGAAGGGTTGGCCTGCTAACCACAGTGGGGACTCATTTGCGAGAGTCAGGCTGGGGCGGGGCCCTGCCCTCCCCCTATCACAAGGGAGCCCTTTCTGCAGGCAGCTCCCCTGTAGGAACCCCACTGGGTCCCCAGTTCTGAGTGAGGGAGCTTGGAAGAAGTCAGGCTCTAGCCTCAGTCCTCTCCTCTGAGGAATGGGCTGATCGTAAAAGCGTGAGATGCAAAGGAGGGGGTACTTCAGAACCCTTCATTTGCCGTGAATGCTTGCCCAGGTATCGCTACTGTTACGGTGTGGAGTTGGTGGACATTTTCAGAGACCTTCCGGCCCCTCCCTCACATGGCTTCTACTTTTCAGGAATAATCCTCAGATACAGTAGCCAGCGAATCTTATACATTTCTTTTTTTTTTTTTAACATAATTTAAATTCATTTATTTAGTTCTGAGACAGGGTCTGATATAGCCCAAGCTGGTCTAGGACTTGCTATCTACTTGAGGATGGGAGCAGAAAGATCTGAAGTTCAAAACCATCCTCAAGTAGATGGGATGACAGATACGGGGCACCATACCTAGGGTCTTGTGCACGCTAGGCAAACATGCTCCCAGCTAAGCTACAGGCCTGGCCCTAACTTTAGTTAAACTTCCGGGAGTCTGATAGAAAGCTGACCCCATGCCTCGTCTTGACAAGAACTTCTTTCTGCAAAGCTAAAGATGAGGCAGAGGCCACCTGGTCCATGTGGGTGATAGTCAGCTGGACACGACACGATTCGTGCCAGAAGTGGCTACTTGACTGTCCCTTGTGTGTGCAGCCTGACGCCGGGCCCCAATGGTCACCCAAGGACCTTGAGTGGTTATTGTAAATTGTGGCAAGAAGCATGAAAGAGGAAGTCTGGGGAGAGGAAGGGGAGGTTCAGAGAGGCTGCTCTCAGAGCCAGGCCTGCATGTGGTGCACTCGGTCCTGACTGAGCTGCCTTGCCGAGCTGCTGCCTTCAGAGCGGACTCCTTCCCTCTGTTTCCGTCTTAAGGGAGTGCTCCCAACACAAGGGCTCTGCACTTCCAGAAGGGCTTTTTGGGGAAAAACCAGTCTTTTAAAGAAGGAGAGGGCTGAGGAGATGGCTCAGTGGATAAAGTGCCTGCCATACAATCACAAAAACCTAGGTTCGGGTCCCCTGTACCCATTGAAAAAGCTGGCCATTGTGGTTTATAACTCCAGGGCTGAAGGGGCAGAGACCTTGGATCCTGAAGTTCACGGACCAGCCAGCCAAGCCAAACTGAAGAGTTTCAGGGTTAGTGAGCGATCCTGCCTCAAAACGGGCACTAGAGGAAGATACTTGATGTCAACCTTGGGCCTTCACACATGTGCAAATGCACCTGCACACACACACACACACACACACACACACACATACATGCACACAGCTACACTAACTAGTGCATACAAGACCTACACCCAGTAGTACATACAGCACACATATGCACATACCCACACGAACTAATGCATGCAACACGCCCACATACACACCACTCCAAAAGATAAAACTAGTAAGATCCATGCCCCCCTCAAGGTTTCCCAGTCTCAAGGAGCTATATATGCAGTGGCTTGGGTGGGGATAGGGTCATGAGGACTTCTACACTCTTCCTACACCTCATCAGCACCCTTTTCTTGTGGATGTATCTCGGTCTAAGGTTCCTGAGCCAGCGTGGCCTTTCCCAGTGAGCTGGAGAGTTTGAAGCAGCGGGGAGAGAGACATCCCGCTTGACTTAGATGACTGACTTTGGCTTTTGGAGTTCCCACTCACACGTAGAGTAGAGATTTCCTTGGCTTTAAGGAAAGGGCCTGGCTGTCGTCTAACGTGCTCACCCCAAGGTGTTTGGAGAGGCCTTGTAGGGGTCCCTTTGAAAATAGGAAGGCTGAGGAAATGGCCCTGCTCTTCCTGTCTTCGAACCTCTCACCACGGGGCGATCTATCCACCACCTTGATTACTTTGGCATCCAAACCCAACCAGGTGGCCCTGACTTCATGGCTGCACCTTCTGCGGGTGGCTCTAGATAAAGGGACTTTCTTCTCAGGGGCTGGCGGGAAGATGAAGGGGCTGGGGAGGCTGGAGCTGGCATCTACCTCGAGGAAGCCCTGTCTGTTCTCTGTCCAAGTCAGACATTTCTGGCTGGCACTTGACCTTGGCAGCACTCCGCTTTCTCCAGGCTGCTGATGGAATGACCATCCCTCCGTCCGTGGGTGTGCGTGTCTTGGCGTAGGAGCTGAGCTCTCTCTAGACCAGCAGGGATCAGGCAGAGCTTGTCCAACCTGCTCAAGCCGGTTTCCTCTTCTGCAAAATGGAAGAAGTGAAAAGTTTCACATCTCAGAGTGGCGGAGGGACTCTGGAAAGGCCTTTTCCTGGGACTGAGGGACCCTGAACCCTGAGTAAGCAGGCTTGTGTGAAGTCTGAGGATGGCAGGGAGTCTTTCTTGGAGGGGGAGCTCTTGGGGCTCAAGGTTCACCTGTCATATTCCAAGAACCTTCCTTTTTATTTTTTTTAAATAATTTTTTAATTTTTATTGGCCTGTATTAGTTATGCATTTTCATAAATGAATTTAGTGTTTTATTTTCTTTTTCCCCCTCACATTCACTCCCATATCTTTTCTCATCCCCCATCCTGGTCCTGCGCTCACTTGCTCCCTCCTGTCTTCATGTCTGTGTGTGTGTGTGTGTGTGATCTAGACAGTTTAATTAGGGTAACTTATAGAGGTCAGAGGTTGCACCCAGAAGCATACGAACCTGCCTGACCAATAGCCACACCAGTAAAGAAAATGTCTCCCCACTGTGCTTGGTGGCACATGCTTATAATCCAGCACTCAGGAAACAGAAGCAGGTGAGTCTCTATGAGTTCAAGACCAGCCTGGTCTACAGAGTGAGTTCTAGGACAGCCAGGACTACACAGTGAAACCCTATCTTGGGAAAAAGATAAAGAAAAAAGAAAAGGTCTCTCTTTCTCCAGCAACCATTAGCTGCCTATAAACCCTCGGGGAGGGGCGTGACAATGTGAGTCCCGCCCCCTACATGATAGAATGTTGGGCGCAATCTTGTGTAAGTCTTGTATAGGGATTCACAACTCTTATACAATGGCCGTCTCATACTGAAAGACAGCAATGCTTCTCCCTCCTCCTCTGGCTCTTACTGCCTGACCCCTCTCCCATGATCTTGCCTGAGGCTTGGAGAGAATGATGTGGATGTCTCATGTAAGGTTAGGCACTCCACAGCGACTTAGTCTCAATCCCTTGGCCAGCTAAGAGTGTTTGCAGTGACCACTGCCCAGCACACAAGGAAGCAATGCCCTAAGTAGTCAGTGCTAATCTGTGGGTGTACATGTAATTATTTGCAAGATGATTGGACAGGTATGTTTTGAAGGATGCTGTCCTTTAAAGCCCCCTGACAGCCCATAGCCTCCTAGGTGGTGAGCTGAGGTGTGCTTTGGTTGATTTGGTTGTAAGCTTACTTTGATTTCTATTGGGTAGCGAGGAGGAAGTCTTTGCTTAGGACTTGGATGGATTCTTCTAATGGAGTCTTTGCATCACTTTGCTCTCTAGAGCCTGGATTTGACCCTGCAGGTACAGAGAGAAAGTGCCTTGCTCCCCTGGTCTCCAGGACACTGCGGTTCTTGGCAGAGAAAGGTAGAGGAAGCCGGGGCCCCATGGCGCTGCCTCCTTGTTTTGGGTGTTGGCTCTGTCTTGGAGTGTGTGACCTTGGGTAAACTTCTCACCTGCTCTGAAGTTTAGTTTTCACATCTGCAAACGAGTGTCCTAATGACTCTGGATGCTTTGGCCAGGGCCACCACCCCCAGAGAACTGAGTCACAGTTGTCAATGGCAGAAGTATCTAGAGCATTCTGTGGGACCATGTTGGTGTCCACACGTGCCGCTGGCTGGTTTAATACGGCGGAGGCTCATTCTCTCACTCTTGAGGGTAGGTGGCTGGCCCGAAGGTGCTGGCAGGGCTGTGGTCCCCTGAAGACCTGGGGAAGCCTTGCCTTGCCTTGCTCTCCTCTGGCGATGGCTGGCAGATCTTGGTATGACACGTTCTCTCCCATCTCTGCTTCTGTCAGTAGATGGTCCTCTTCCAGCTGTGTGTGACTTGGTTCATATTCCCCTCTCCCCTTTGTTTTTGGTCCCTTTAATATTGGCTGTTGAAGCCAGGGAGGACTTGGCACGATTTAGGCAAGCATTCTGTTCCGGAACTACACCCCAGCCCTTGCTTCTTTGAGATATGGTCTCTTGCTATGTCTCCCTCTATATCCTAGGTTGGTTTGGAACTTACCGCTTACTTTGTAGCCCAAGCTGGCTTGGAGCGGTTGGTCTTCCTGATCAGCCCTCCTGATTGCTGGGATGACAGGCATGTGTCACCACACCTGTCTTCTTTCTCCTTGCAAAGGTGCTAGGCACTAATTCTCATTCTGCCTACTTTAACATGCTTAAGTCTTAACTTGGCTACATCCTCAAGGGCCCTATTTCCAAAGAAAGTTGTATTCATAGGTCCAGGGGGCTAGGACATATATGAATTTTTATTTTTATTTTTATTTTGGTGGGGAAGTGCAATCCAACCTTTAGTATTAGCCTTTTATACTCTATCTCCTGGGCCACAAAGGTCAAGGCTAGAGCCGTCTTTACCCCAATCCGTGGTATTCAGGGTTTTCATGCCCTGGGGACTTTCAGTTGCTGGGTCTCCCACTGTCCTCTCAGGATGTGGGAGAGTTAGTGCAGCTTCTTCAAAGTTACATAGTGAGCAAGTGGAGGTGGGACTGGACCCTGGGTCTCCAGGTCCTAGAGCCACCCCTATCCTGCTGAACCATTTTCCCTGTTGGCAAACATGTTGGCATGTTTGCGTTCCATCCTGTTGAACCATTTCGCCTGTGTTGGCATGTGTGCGTGAGCACATGCATGAGTGTGTGTGTGTGCATGAACATGCATGCGTGCACCTATGTGTGTGTGTCTGTAGCAACCACAGGCCTGTTTCATTTCTGGAGCTAAGACTTTCTGGATGTGAGCAGCCGTTAGAAGCTTCAGGAGAGAGGATTTTGGGTCTTCTAACTCCCTCTTTCCCTGGCTAGCAGTTAAGGAAGAGTCCTGACTTCAGGGCTGGGGATGTGGCTCAGTGGTAGAGCACTTACCTACCTAGCCTGTGTGAAGCCCCGAGTTCAACTCCTAGTATTGAAAAAAAAAAGTAATATGATTTGGAGTTAGATCATGCAGGTTCAAATTCTGGCTTGATCCATGTGACCTAGAGCGGGTCATTTCCTGTCTGCCTTAGTTTCCCCGCGTGTGATGCACTGAAGATAACGTAGCCTTACACATGGACACAAGTAACAGAAACACGCTGTGTTGCCCAGACTTGATGAGGGTTCTTCCCCTTTCTCCTCTTTGGTTTTCTCTGGCACCAAGAGGCAGGTCCTGGGAAGGAAGATGAGGAGCAACGCTGTCCACGGGAGACAACTCAGTAGAAAGTTCTCTGTATCTGTTGGTAGAAACAGAGATAACGGTCAGTGTTCTAAGAACCTTCCTTTTCCTGTAAAGACCACAGAGCCTCAAAGACTGTGTGCGTGCGTGTGTGTGCGTGCGTGTGTGCATGTATGTGTGTGGTACATAGGGCCACTGGCTGACCGAGGTCAGTGGAGGGTGCCTTTGAGTCGGGACCCCAGCTTCCCACGTCTGTGATAGCTCAGCATGCCTGGCCATCCTGGTGCCCATCACGACTGTGTCCCCAGCTAATTTCAGAAACCATGCCCTTTCCCAAAGACCACCCAGTGCCAGGCCAGCTCTGGCCCTCCTGCAGGCACTTCCTCTGGGTTCCAGCATCCTCCTTATCAGGAGGCCACAAGAGCATCTATTTCTGGCCTTGCTGGAAATAGTGTGGTCCTTAAAGGGTGGAGGGTGGAGTCAGCTTCAGGAACAGAGAAGTAGCCAGTGTGTGATGAGGACTTAATCCTCTGTGCTTTGAGGAGAGGCACAGGGTCAGGTGTCATGGCCAGGTGTGTGTGTGTGTCTGTCTGTGTGTAGGTCAGAGGTCATTGTCAGGCAGGTGTCTTTGTATAGCACTCTCTGCCTTATTTTCTTTCTTTTTTTTTAAAGATTTATTTATTTATTTATTTATTATGTATACAACATTCTGCCTCGATATATGCCCGCACGCCAGAAGAGGGCGCCAGATCTCATTACAGATGGTTGTGAGCCACCATGTGGTTGCTGGGAATTGAACTCAGGACCTTTGGAAGAGCAGGCAATGCTCTTAACCGCTGAGCCATCTCTCCAGCCCTGCCTTATTTTCTTTTAAAGATTTATTATTGTACATGTATATGGGTATTTTTGCTTGCCTGCATTTAGAAATGCTATGTGCATGTAGTACCTATGAAGGCCAGTAGAGGGCACTGGAGTCCACTGGGAACCGGCGTTATAGATAGCTGCGAACCACCTTCTGGGTGCTGGGCACCAGACCCTGGTCCTCTACAAGAGTAACAAATGCTCTTAACCTCTCAGCCATCTCTCCAGTTCCTATACTTTAGTTTCTGAGCCTGGGTCCCCTACTGGATCTGGTGTGCCTGATTTAGCTTGACTGGCTGGCAGGCTGCACCCGTCTCTGTATGCCAAGTGCCAGGGCTACAGATCCACACCACTGTGCCTGGCTTTTACAGGGTCACCAGTAATGAACCACCAGTGATGGTTCAGTTTTATAGCATGCGGCATGCGTAGAAGTTTGTATCCACAGGAAGAGACTTAAAGAACTGTTTACTTAAGGAACTGTTTGCCCATATATATATATATATACATAGCCTCAACTTCTGAAATGCTGGCTGATTCTTTAAAAGACCTCTTCTACTGTGTAGACAACACAAATGGAGAGGATATAATCGCATCTCTGTGGTACCATCTCCCAGCCTGGACCTAGACTGCTCTCTGAGTCTCCTGACCCAGCCCCTTCTCCAGATGACCTTGCTCTGACCTCTATTTCTATTGATGGGTCTTGCGTAGGGACTTTGGCTTCCTTCTCCTCTGGGCTGAGACATCTCTGTCAGTGACCCGAGGAGAAAACGCCTCTTCCTCCCTGAACTTGCAAGCAACTGAGCTGGAAAGAAAAAAGGAGGGAGGTGGTGGATAGGAAGCAACCGCGTATCGTGTAGCCCAGGCTGGCCTCAGACTTACTCTGTAACCAAGGATGACCTTGAACTTCTGATTTTCCTGCCTTAATCAGGTGTGCATTTTTATGCCCAGTTTATGGTCTGCTTACTGGCCTGGAACCCAGGGCCCTCCCTGTGCATACCAGGCGAGTACTCTGCCAGCTGAACTGATCCCCAGTCCAGACACAAGGAGTGGAAGACCCCTACCAAAGTCTGCCGGGATCATGGGCTCTATGCTCGGTGAGCTGCCTGGAGAGCAGGCTTGGAATTGCACCCTGGTCTCTGCCTTGCCTACTCCGTCCCCAGCACTCTTGGGTGCTCCCAGGTGGCCTGTAGCCTGCCCTCCCCGAGCAACAGAAAGCAGAGCAAGGCAGGTGGCTGTGGAGGGGTCGGTAGAACCAGAAAAGGACAGCAGGCTCAGCATGGCTGGACTTAGCCCAGGTTCACCATCAGAAAGTGTCCCTGCCTCTGCCTAGACAGGGTGTGGCTGGGGCAGAGGGTGGGGTGGTGGGAAGCTTCTGTCACCTCGGACTCACCCAGGGACTGACACCTCTGTGAACATAAGCATTCACGGCTATGTGGACGAGGTTCCTGTGGGCGTGGTTACCAGCAATCTCTACATAGAAGCAGGAGGCCTGAGTGATCTCTCACCTGGGCTCCTTGCACAGTTTCCGAAACAGATGTCACTGTTTTTAACTAAGAGCAGCCTTTCCTCTCCATCCTTAGTGCTTGAGATTCTGTGTGTGTGCATGTGTGTGTGTGTGTGTGTGTGTGTGTGTGTACTTATGCATATGGGTGGGGGTCAGAGGACAACCTTGGGTATCCAGTGAGTCTCACAGAGTCTCCTGTCTCCATCTCCTCAGTGCTGGAGTTATAAGCATGCATCAGTACACTGGACCTTTTTTATGTGGAATCTGGGAGACTGAACTCGAGTCTTCATGCTTGTATACTGGAGCTATAGCCCCAGTTTCCAAGTAATTTTTAATTTCTAAGATTTCGTTCAGAAGGCTCTATCTATCTCTGCATTTAGTCAATGAACAGTGGCAGCCAAACCAGAAGAAAGTGACCTACCCCGGGCCACACAGCCAGGAGAGAAAGAGCTGGGCTTTAAGCCTAGGTCTTCTAGATGCTTCCAAATCTCTAGGCTACTCTGACTGCTGTGGGCTAGATCTGTCTCCAGTGTGTGACAAGACACAACTACATGTGACTCAGCCTGGCACCTTTGGTTTCTTTAAGTGGGTCCCTGCGGTGTCACAGCCCTGGGTCTCCTTATGCAAAGTGAAGCCAGTGGAGGGAGCAGTTGATAGGTGGTACGGGGCGTCTGCCCAGTAGCTGAAGAAACTTTCACAGACACCTCCTGGGGCCATGGCTTGTTTCCTTTGGTTCACAGAGTAGTCGAACAAAGTCACCATCTGTGGAGAACTGATATAGGGAGATCGCTAAACCCGGTCCCCAACCCCACAGAACGGTGGAAAGCAGAGCTGGGGTTTGAACTGGGGTCTTTGGACTCCCTCACGGGCTCTGTCCTCTCTTCCGAGCCTGAGCCCATCTTCAAGGCTTGGGCCAGACAAAACACATGCACACCCAACAGGCTTCCGGGGCAGAGCCTCGTCCGTCACTTCATCCTGACGTCCCTTGTGTTGGCTCATTGTGGCGCTGGGACCACATGGGTGGGCAAATGACGAGTTGGCAAGGAAGGGTCACAGCACGCGTGCGCAGCTGTCCGGCTCTCCCTTTGTTTTCCCCCTCAACTGTGTCTTGAGACTCTGTGAAGATTCTGTTTGTTGACAGACAGTGCCATTTAAGGTCAGGCGTTGGAAAGAGGGCCACCTTCTGGGTGTGAGGGTTTGGAAGATACCCCAAGGGTACCCTCCAGGAGGCTGGAGATCAGGAATGGGAGGAGCAAGGAGACAAGAAGGCTTTTTGTTGTCTTGTTTTTGAGGCAGAGTCTCAGGGAGCACAGGCTGGTTTTGAACTCCTGATCTCGTGTCTCAGCTTCCTGAGCCTCGTGCTAATAGGTATGAGCCACCATGCTGGTGAGGAGACTGATGTATGAGAACAGGACGTCACATCTCAGACAGGGCAGCCAGAGGTGGATGATATAAGGCTAGGGACCGAGAAGAAGAATGGTAGTGGGGACCCCCCACCCAAGGGTGGGGAGGGCAGGAAGTGGGAGGCTGGTTAATTCCAGGAACCAGGGTTGGGAGGGTATCTGGACCTGGGAAAGACCTGCGATGATGCCAGGAAGGGGCGGGACATGCAAAGACCAGGCCTCCCTTGTGGCTGTTATCTCATTTCTTCAAGCAGGAAGCTCAGCCACGGAGCCACACCACACAAGAACACACAGTCCGAGCTCAGCTGCCCTTAGCCTGCTTCGCAAAGGCAGGTGGTGGTTTTGCTAACTGGGCCCTAGGCAGACATCCCCACCGGCACAGACCGTGACCCCTGACCATCCTGCCCCATATCCTTCCCATTATCGGTAGCTGTTGTCAGGAAACGGGGAGGGGGTTCACCTGCTGTGCCTGCTTGTGCTGTTGTAGACACATGTGCAAATATGGCTGTTTCTCCTTGGCTGGACTGGATATATTTCTTTGTGGTGTGTGTGTGTGCGTGCATGCATGTGTGCACATGCGTGTATATCTGTGCAAGCATGCCTGTGTGAGGCCAGAGATCAACATCAGTTGTTTGCCTCTGTTTTTTCTCCGTCTTTATTCTCTTTGAGACAGTTTCTCACTGAGCCCAAAGCCTCCCATTTCGTCTAGGCTGGTTGGCTGGCGAGCCCCAGGGACCTGCCTGTCTCTAACCCCCAGGGCCAATGTTACAGATGCCTGTAGCCACACCTAGCTTTTATGTGGGTGCTGGGGATCTGAACTCAGGTCCTGATGCTTGCATAACAAGCGCATGGCCCACGGAGCCATCTCCCCAGCCTGTAAATCTATGACATTTCTGAGAACATGAAGAATGGTAACTTTGTGGGGCTTCGCAATGTATCCCATCATATTCATAATACAAAGGGTGCAGGACTGTCACTCAGTGTGAGCACCCGACCCGTTTCCTCGGCATCGATTAGTGCTCAGAGTAGACGATGGAAGATGCTCCATTTCCTCTCCACAATTAGAGAGCATCTGATTCCAAACTATTTGATGCTGTAGTGACCTTTTTACTGGGCATGTGTTATGATTTGGATAGTGAGTGCCCTTTCCCATAGACTCTGTACTGAGGGCTTGCTTTCCCAGTTGGTGGTATTCTTTTGGAAGGCTGTAGAAACTTTAGGAGGTAGATCCTAGCCAGAATGTTACTGGGGTGTACCCCTGAGAATTGTATCTTGCCTGGGTTCTCGTCTGCCTGCCTGCCCTGCCTGCCTGTCTGTCTGTCCATCGTGTGTCCCTCCCATCCCCACTCTGCTCTGACATGACATTCCCATCATGAGGGAGTAAAACCTGAGACTGGAAGCCGACATGACTGGAAGCCGAAATAACCCATTCTGTCCTAGGCTGTTTATGTGAGTTTTTTTTTTTTTTTTTTTTTTTTTTTTACGACTGTCACCATCCAAGGTAGCATGTGCAGACACAATGTCAGAAGGGCTGAGAGATGGCTCGTTCGGGAGGTGCTTGCTGTGTAAGCTTGAGGCCCTGAGTTTCATGTGGAATATGAGGCACAGGATGCATATCTGGAACCCCAATGCTGGGAGATCAGAGACTGATCCACGGGGCTCCCTGTCCCACCATCTAGCTGGACAGGTGAGCTCCAGATTCAGGAGAGATGGCTCCGTGGTTAAGAACACTGGCTGCTCTGGAAGAGGACCTGAGTTGGGCTCTTGGAACCCATCAGGTCACCCCCAGACACCTGTAACTACAGTTTCAGGGCATGAAACACCCTCTTCCGGCCTCCACAAACATTGCATGCATGTGGTGAACAGACATACATGTAAAATATAAATAAATTTCGAAAACGAAGTGGAGGGCTATAGAGATGGCTCAGAGGGTAAAGGTGTTCGCCCCTAAGCCCAACACCCTGAATTCTATGCCTGGGACTTACATGGGAGAAAGAGAGAACTGGCTCTTAGATGTTGTCCGTCTGCTGTGACACACTTAAACAAACAAACAAAAAAAATAAATGTATGTTTAAGAAGAAAGATGGAGATCAATAGAGAAAGATGCCTGATGTTGATCTCTGACCTTTATGTGCACCGTGTGCACACACACGGGCACCCCCCACCATGTATACACATGATCATGTACATAGCCATGTAACACACTCACACACACACACACACAGTACTGTAGTGGTTCTGAGTTACCGTTTTCTTCTGTGCTTTCTCTATTTTGTGTTGTCATGGAGACGGTAATGAGACAATCTGTCAAAACACCGGCTGAATTTCAGCTCTGTTAATGTAATGCCAGGCTGTTAGATGTGAGCATGAAAGAGTCAGAAGGGACCCAGAGAGTGGGCACCAGCTTTGCCGCAGGATCGTCTTTAACAAGCAGAGCAGTGGGGGCGTGCCTCTCTTGCTGCCTCACTGTTTGCATTGGTGCCTGCACTTGAACCTCCTGCTGGACATCTGAGGTCTGGGGGATGCATTTTTGGATGGATGGCAATGCTGACACCCAGTTAGTGAGAAGTGAGAGTGTCAGTTTGGAGGTCAGAGGACAACTCGCAGGAGTCACTTCTCCCCTGCCATTGTGTAGGTTCTGGGATTGAGCTCGGGTCGTTAGCCTTTACCTGCTGAGCCATCTGCTGGCCCCACACTGTATTATATTTATTTATTTATTTAGTCATAAAATCATTCATTCATTTAATGACTCCTGTCCACCCTTACTTAATTGTCTTAAGGATTTAAGGATGAGTAGGTAACACACACATAGAAGTTTCTACAGTTTTGTCAAACTTACTAGGTGCCGTTAGCTATAGATATATACCCGCAACCTCAGTATTTGGGAAGCTGAGGCAGGAGGTTTGTGAACTTGAGGCCAGTCTGGGTTACATATTGAGATCCTATCTGAACTCCCCTAGTCATCCCCTTGGCGATGGTTGGGTGCTGTCTTAGTTGGGAACACACACATACAGACACATTCATTCCATCCTCAGTGAAGTCCTGTGTCCGAGTAATGTTGTCGTGCCAATACTTGACAGAAACAGAGGCTGGCAAAGTGATATCACTGCCTGAAGCCACTGCTCTGACGGGGAGGTTGTGTGACAATCTCAGCCTGGGTATCAGCTGTGTCCTGTCTTGTGAATTGGATGGCCCCAGGAATGTGGGGTCTGTCTCCCCAACCCTAGGCTCTTATCCCAGTCTTGGATCAAATCGGTTTCTGTATTGTTCTGTGCCTGAGGTGGCCTGAGGTGGCAGGGTCACTCTGTGAGATGTGCCTGCCTGCTGCAGGGTTCCTGCTGGGCATGCAACTAAAGACGTCATAGCAGTTTCTTAGCTTTGTAGATGGGCGTGTCTTAACAGCACACCCCACAGTTGATGGGGGGGTCTTCTATCTTCCTGGGGGTTCTGGGTCCCTGAGAGAGGGTGAGCAGGCAGGAGAAACCCCTCATCTACTCACGGACTTCATCTGCTGATCATCCATAGGCCTGGGAAGAGTCAGCCACGGATGTGAAGGGCTTGCGATGAAGAGCCATCACTGAGGCCTGGGAGGTGACCTCCAACCTCTGGGTGCTGGACTTGGTCAGGGCTTGAAGTCCCTTGTCATCCCAGTATCCCTAAGAGTGTGATGGATTGGGGAACTGGTTTCTAGCTTACAGTCCCCCCTTACAGTCCCCCCCATAATAAAACCAACACAGGTGTCCAGCTGATCAATTGCTGTGATCTGGGGATTCTGATGGGCTTGTGTTTGCTTCCTTTCAGTGGACATCATGGAGATAAAGGAAATCCGTCCAGGGAAGAACTCCAAGGATTTTGAGCGAGCCAAGGCCTCGGTCTCCCGCTACAAGGGAGAGTGCTGCTTCACCATCTTCTACGGCACCCAGTTCGTCCTCAGCACGCTCAGTTTGGCAAGTGGGTGCAGATTTGTCTGCTCAGCTCCCTCCCTGGGCCTCCTTTTCCTTCTGAGAGATCTCTGGGAGAGGATATTCGTATCTGTATGCCCAATATTACGTGTTCTCGACACTTCGTCTTAAGCCCTAGCCCTCCTGATTTCTAGTTGTGTCTTGGGCACAGCATTTAACCTTTCGGAGCAGCAGTTAGCTTGGCTGTGAACTGGGGGGAATGACGTGGCTTACTGCTTGGGACATTGTGAGAAGTAATGCTGTGTGTCGGCCTGGCTCAAGCTGAGGTTGAATAAGGTGGTTAGTGTGGTCACTGCAGGCTAGGCTCTGCTGGACAAAAATGTCACTTGCTTTCCTGTAGCAGCTGCTGCACAGCAAAGACTGATCTGGATGGACTGTCCTGAGACCTTGGGTGCATATGCAGGCACAGAGAACATACAAAATATGCATGTGCACATATGTACACAGCACACACAGATGCATGCACAAAGCACACACATTTATGCAGCACTTACACATGCCTGTATAGAATAGAGTATGCATGCATGCATACATACAGAACATGCATACACATAGCACACACATATGCATGTGCAAACATGTACATAGCATGCACATACATTCAGGCACACAGTACACATGTATGCATATGGCACACTTATACACACAGAACACAAAACTACACATATGCATGTGCATAAACATACTTAGCATACATATACATGCATGCGCATTGCAAGCTATGTATGCATACACATGTATATGTGCATGTATTCATGAACACAACACATACACATGTTTACAGCACATACTTGTGAACACAACAAATAGGTACACAACACATGCACATGGCACACACACAATACACACAGGCATGTACACACCACACATATACAAGCACACACACCTGATTCCACATAGCATATAAACACAAATACATGCGTGTTCATACCACAGATGCCTATGTGTAGCACACACTTTGATGCATGCACATAAACACACATGGAAATACACACACAGCACACACATGCATGCAATGCATTCACATGCATACAGCATACACATACTACACAATGCTTGTACACATGATGTAACACAAAGTGCACACAGCAATATATACACATAACACACATCTGAGAACATATAGACTCACATATGTGGAGATGAGATTTCTGGCCATCCTTGTGGTGTGTCCATCAAAAAAATGAAGAGTGAGCTGGGGTTATAGCTCAGTGGTAGAGATTCCATTCACAAGGTCCCAGATTCCAGCGTCTATGGAAACAGAAGTCACCCAGGGGTTCACACACCGTCTCAAGCATGATTAATAAAAACTCAGAGACAGATATTGGGGTTCAACCTGAAGGTCAGAAAAGCAAAACAGCCAGCCACTGGTTCTTACCTCTACCTCAGTCTGAAAATGGTGATCCTGCCTCCAGGAAACCTCTGAATGAGACTAAGCCTGAGAGCTGCCTCCTCCCGTCTTAAAATCCTCTCTAGTTCTGGAATTAAAGGCGTGCACTGTTACTGCCCGGTTTCTATGGCAAGATAATTGGGATTAAAGGTGTGTGTCATTATGGCTACTGGGATTAAAGGTGTGTGTCCTTGCTGCCTGGTCTGTAAGTCTGGCCAGTGTGGCTGTTTTACTTTTCTGATCTTCAGGCAAGCTCTATTTATTAAAATACAAATGAAATGCCACTACAATCCTTTCTCTCCCATTCTGTCTACAGCCGACTCAAAGGAGGATGCGATGAAGTGGCTCTCTGGCTTGAAGATCCTTCATCAGGAAGCGATGAGCGCATCTACTCCCACCATGATTGAGAGGTACACACCTTCCTTGTTCTCTTCCTCCTTTCTACCGGGGCCTTTGGGAATGTAGACCAAAGGGAACAAATGTGACGAACATTCAGGCTTCACGCTCATCACACCCTGTATGGCAGTACTGGTTAGTGGCTGAGGACTCTCCAATGTTCCAGATGAGAGTCTCTCTCCCCCTAGTGTTTAGCCCTGGCCTTTGGTGTGAGCAGGGTACCTCAGCCGAGTGGAAACACCCATTGCTGTATGTACTTGTGCATGTGCGTATGAATCTTTCTGTGTATGTCTGCATGCATTTAAATATCTGTTCATGTCTGTGTTTCTGTATGCCTATTATGTGAGTGTGCGTGTATGTGTGAGCATATTAGCATATGCATATGTATTTGTATATCTGTGCATGTGTTCACAGTGTATGTGTATATACATATACACACATATACATACAACGCAGAGGTACATATACATGTGTGCTCATGTATACAGGTCTGTAGGCATCTGTGTGTGGGTCTGTGCATACATGTATGTGAAGGGTAGGTCTTTCTTTTGCAAGAATTTAATGATGAATGAAGTGGACCGAAGCTGAGTCTGGAGACAGCCAGCCCACGGTGGCAAGTTCAGCATGACATGCGTGTACAGGATTCCGGGCTGGGTCACTTTCTCCTTCACTTTTCAGAGTGATACGTGTGCACAAGGTTCCGGGCTGGGTCACTTTCTCCTTTGCTTTTCTTCTCAGCTGTTTGGGAATTAGTGGCAGGGAATTGTTCTGTATGGAGACTCCGCGTGAACGGGCCCTCTGGGTTCAGAGAGGGGTCTCAAGCCATAGGGGAGGCTGGCTCCCAAACTGCCTTGTGGACGGGGTTGGGACCCTCTTCTCATTTTGGTGACTTTGTTCTTTGGAGCTCTTTGGACTTGCCATGTTTTCTGACGTTTTTCTCCTTTTGACCCCAAATCTCTTTGCAGCTGGCTGAGAAAGCAGATTTATTCAGTAGATCAAACCAGAAGAAACAGGTAAGGACGATTAACAGTTCGTCAGTTTTCTTTGAACTCTGATACTTGCTTGTTTTAGTGTCTGGGGAGCATGTTTGGTACATGTCCTGTGGTGGAAAGGGTCTCAGATTCTGGGATCCATGGTGATCAAATCGTCTGCGTGATGGAGAGCCCCAGTCCAGCTGTAGAGGTGAAGACTGGAACCCAGGAAACATCGTGTGCCTGGGAGAGACTGGTCCTAGAGCAGCAAGCTTTGTTCAGTGATGCTGGGCTAGGATGAGGGGAAAGATGTTATGACATGCCCTTCAGTGCATCTCACAGACCCAGGCAGATAGAACCGTGTCAGCACACAGGGCTCTGTGTCAGAGACTGGGTTTCATTTCTTCTCTCCCTTCCCTCTCTCTCTTCTTCTTCCTTCCGTCTCCTTCCCTCCCTTACTGTCTCCCTTTCTTCTTTCTCCCTCCCTCTCTCCCTCCCTCCTTCCCTCCTCTCCTTCCTCCCTCCTCTCCTCCATTCCTTCCTTTCTCCCTCCCTCCAGTCCTCTGTCTCTACCTTCCCCCTTCCCTCCCTTTGCCCCCTCGTTCAGTACCTGGTATTGCACCTAAGGCCTACTGTATGCCAGGCGGTCACTCTACCTCTGAGCCATGACCCCAGCCCCTCACTGATGGATTCTAGGCAGGCGCTCTATCACGAAGCAGTGTCTCTAGCAGCCTTCTTCTTCCTTTTTCTTTTGAGATAGAATCTTACTATATTGTCCAGGCTAGCCTCTAACTCCGTAGCCCTGGCTGGCTTTGAACTTTCAGTCTTCCTGCCTCAGTGCCCTGAGCAGCTGGTCTGAGAGACCTACACCTCCAGGCCTGGATTTTTTAAAAACAGATTTCAGCTTGGGTTTTTCCTTAGGTGAAGGCAGTGCCAACCTAGGAACTATTTCCCTATTGGCAGATGTATATATAGTAGCTCCTGATTTCATGTGAATTCCAGGAAAGACGTTGCTAGGAAAACCATGGGTTGAGTTAGAGCTGGGGGCCGGTGTGGTTCCATTGCTCCACTCTCTCCACTGCTCTGTCTTTGTTCTTTGTTAGCCTGAAGGATGGATAGCCACGGGATCTTTTGCGTAGATTTGCATTTCTTTCTGTGCTGGTGACTGACCATCTTTCTGTTTATTTCCTGGTTCTGATTAACGATGAAGCGATAAAAGCCAGTCAGGGGCTGGAGCAATGGCTCAACAGTAAAGATCAATCTTCGCTCTTGCAGAGGACCTGGGTTTGATTCTCAGCACAACAGGGTGCCTCATGACCGTTCATAACTGCAGTTCTAAGGGATCCAACACCCTCTTCTGACCTTCCTAGTCACCAGACACACATGTAGTACACATACATACACAGAGGCAGAACACTCACACACATACACACACATAAAATAAAATAACCGAATCCCCAAAACAAAGCAACAAAACAAAACACAACCCAAAACCACCCTTCACAGAGCTGTGGAGAACATAGTAGCCAGACAGTGTTAACTCTATAATCCTTGTCTCATTTTGTCTCACATTTGATCTTTTGTTTTAAATTTAAAAAAGCTTATTTTCATGCTGGAGTGTGGCTTAGTTGGTATAGTGCTTGCCTAGCGGGCATGCAACCCCGGCTTTCATCCCAACGTGAGTGGACGTAAAGAGTGTATAGTGCCTGTCATTCTAGCACTCAGGGGACCGAATGAAGCAGGAGGGTCAGAAGGTCACGGTCATCACCTGCATAAAGTGTGAAGCCAGCTTGGGTCACGTGAGGCCCTGCTTCAAACAAACAAGTTCTTTCTCTTTCTTTTATTTTTGGTTTCGTATTTGAGGCAGAACTAAAAGGACACCAGCTCTCCCGTTTTGTCCCTGTGTCATGAAGGTGACTTGCTCTCTTTGGGCATTGCCATCATCTCCTGTCCACTTCTCTCTCTTGTTTAGTGTATCCAGCTGGGGCATCTGTGACCTGTAACCCCGATATCCATGTGTTCTTTCTTCTGCATCTTCCTCCCATCCACCATCTCATGTCCACCTGCACCTGACTGCCCTCTGGTGGTCCCAGCGTGGAGCTAGGCGGGTGCTATGAACTATTCCATACTGAGGCCTTAGGATGCTGTCTTCTCTGAGACTGTGCTGCTCTGGACACCACTGTCTCCATGGTGATGGAGTTGTCTCCTTCTATCTCTTCTTTGGGCCTGTTCCTTGCAGAGGATGGATTCTCCAAATCCTGTCTAGAATCCCATCTTCCCATCAGCCGAAAGGGGACCTGTTTCTGGCAGTGGTCCCTGGCTGTGCCCCCCCCCCCCCCCGTTTTCTCCCCCAGCTCCATTCCAGCAGTCCCCGCTGCTTGTCAACACTGAGAATTGGAAAGCCCCACCCTCTCCAGGAGGCTCCAGATATATTTCAAAAGGAACATTTACCGAAGCGCTTCAGGAAGAGCAGAAAGGGCAGTCTGGCCGGTTTCCCTCCCTTTCCTGTCGCCTACAGTCTCTGACTAAGCCTCGTTTCCCGGCTGAAAACCCAGGAGCTGCCAAGGGCAAGAATGGATTGGCCTAGCTCGAACTCCAGATGTTTTCCTTGGCCCAAGCCCTGTCCAGCTTCTCAGTTTCTTTCAGAGCAAAAAGGTAGCAGGTGGCTTTTGGGGAGAACTTGCTCGCCAACAGCCACCATGTGAAGCAAATGCTCCCAGCCTATTCTTGAGCTAGGCCCCCATCTTACAGTGAAGACATGGAGGCCCAGAGATGTCAAGTCACTTGCCCAAGGCAGCCCAGTGTGTTGAGGATGACGGCCTGTTTGTAGCCACATCATGCATGCTTACCTTTTTTTTGGATTTTCGAGACGGGGTGCATGCTTACCTTTTAAGTGGGGTTTAAGTGCACAGTTCTATGGGGTTAATTGTGTTGTGCAACTGTTGCCACATTGCATCTCCAGCGCTGACTGTGCGTTCCATCCCATTGTCACAGTTCTCCTTAAACTCCTACTCCCCAGCCCCTCCCTCCCGGACTCCTGGGAGTCATTGCTCTGTACGATTGGGTCCCTTTCGGTGCCTCCTATAAATGCAGTTGTAATCCATTGCCCCTCGTGCTCTTGCTGATTTGAGTTCACTTGGAATAAGGTCTTCAGGGTTTATCCACACTGTGGGCAAAGCTCTTTCCTGTTGAGCTGTACCCCTATATCTGTGGCCTTCTTACTTTTTCTTTGAGACGAGGTCTCGCATGGTTGTCCAGGCAGCAAGTCTTGAACTTGTGATCCTCCTGCCTCAGTCTCTGGAGGAGCAGAATTGTCTTCTTTTTTTGAGAATTCCATACTATCCCGAAGCTTGTTCACTCTTGGGCTTCCTCTGCCGTAGTGACTGATGGTGCATACATGGGGGACACCTGCTGGGGTACCCGCTCTTCCTGCTGGAGAAGTGGGGCCTGGTTAACATTCTGAGAAACTCCTTATGATGGTGGTGTCCTCACACAGTCCCTCATACACCCTCACACACGTCTGTCTCTTCCTCATCCTTGCCAACGCTCTCTTTCCCTCCATCTTTGCCACCCCTCCCCCCCATACCACTGAATTTGCATAAGCAGAACAGACTTCCTTCTTCAGCTCTGTTGGGACTGAGGGAAGACTGTTGGGTCTGCAGGGATGCGGGAGGCGGAGCACTGCAGGTGGGAGATGGAGAGTTCAGAGCTCGCTTAGCTCCTGGATGCAAATAGGGTTCGTGTGGTTAATAGCGGGGAGACCACACCTGTGTCAGTTCCGTTGCCCTGGCCAGCGTTTTGGGTATGGGATTGTTTTTTAGAAAAAGAGATTTATTGTTTTATGTGTATGAGTGTTTTGTTTGCATGTATGCATGTGTGTGCACTGTGTGTCTATCTGGTGCCCAAGCAGTCGAGGTAGGGTCCACTGGGACTGGAGTTACAGATGGTTGTGAACTGCCATGTGGGTGCAGGGAACGGAACCCAGGTCCTCTCGAAGAGCAGCTAGTGTAACTTCTCCAGTTCCAGTGCCTCCTTTTGACACAGGGTTTCGCTAGGTAGTACAGGGCTGAGAAGTAAGTCCTCAAGGAAGGGGAATTCTCAGTCCCTTAAGGGCATGATGAACTAGCCCCCTGCCTCCTCTACAGAGTTGTGGATGTGGGGGCACAGACCCAAAGAATTTTCATTCTGACATATCCTTGGGAAGTGACTTTGGATCCCCAAACAGCCTCAGGAAGCAGACCCCTTCAGCTACACAGTGGATGCAGGAGTTGCTAAGTACGTGGGCCCTTTAGTTAGTCACAGATACAGTGGACCTCCAACACAGTGGCTGTGTGTGTGGTTGGCTGCTGGTGTGCTGACCCACACAGATATAGAACATATACATCACCCTAGCAAGTTCTGTGAGGTTAGCCAGGCTTAGTGATGCACACCTGTCATTCTCGCTCTTAGGATGCTGAGGATGTGGTGAGAGCCTGCCTCAACGCACAGACACACATAGACACAGAGACACACGCACAGACACACACACAGACACATGCACAGAGAGACACACACACAGACACAGACACACACAGGCACAAACACATACAGACACACACAGACACGCACACAGAGACACAGACACATGCACACAGACACACACAGACACAGACACACACAGGCACGCACACAGAGACACAGACACATGCACACAGACACACACACACACACACACAGACACATACACTCTCACACACACAGAGACATGCACACAGAGACACACACTGTCTCTCTCTCTCTCACACACACACACACACACACACACACACACACACACACACACACGGGGGTGGGAAGAGGGGAGACAGGAACAGACAGACAACAAGCAGTACTCCAAAGCTACAGAGAAACCCTGTCTCAATACATATATAACTGCTTGTGTGATATTTGGGGTAATTGATTATTCTTCCTCAGTTTCCCTATCTATGAAGAGCCACGATGTCATCCAGGCTGGATGTTGATTTATGGGATTCGGTGAGGTCACATGGCAAAGGGCCTGTACAGGGCGTGGCTTACAGAACACACTCCACATTAAATCTCTATTGTCATCATTATCATAAAAAGCTGTGGGCGAGAGATTGTTTAGCATCAGGGTGGCAGGCAGATTCCAGGGCCTCCACTGGGGATGGCTATTTGAGGAATGGCCTTGAAGAATCCCAGGACCCAGCTTGGCCTTCTGGTGATCTGCATGGTTGATGATGTCTGCATGGAAGGGGTGTCAGCTGTCCCTTGGGGGAAGTTTGTCTGTTATTTTTGTTTGTTCATTTTTTTAAGTTCCCAAAAAACTGGTTTCCAGTTGAGCCCTAGGATGGAATCTGAGTTATCGGTTTGTGTCCAGGAAGCAGATACTGGGGACTGAGAAGAGGCTGATGGCTGCAGGGAGTGCAGGCAACAGGCTGGCTCTCCCTCTGGAATGAGGGTCCAGAGAGTCAAGTCTCCTTTGGACCTGTCACTGGGTCCTGGGGGCCCCTGGCATGGGACGGGCCTGTGAGGAAGACGCTCTCTCCATCTGGGAGTGGCAGAGGCAGATGCAGCTAAGAGCTGCTGCCTTCCTTCCTTCTAGCTGCTGGGAAGTGCTTGGACTGGATGTGTGTTGTTGGAGGTGGGGGAGGGGAGGGAGTTCTGGAAGGGGCCTCAGTTGTCCCTAGCATGAAGAATCTGAAGGAGCCCTTTGGCCAGTGCCTCTGTTGTCTGAAGTGGTGCCTTTGGGCAGGTGTGGGGTTGGAGTGTTTGGGTTCAATGTCCCGGGTGCTCAGGCCCCCTGCACCTGCTCTGTGAGTCAGACCCTAAGCAGCTGCCTTGACTCTTGGGTCCCCTCCTTATTCTCAGCTTCCAGATGTGGGCATTTCCTTTCCTGGGCTCCTCCTGGGGACCTCTGACTTCTTCCTCTTTCACCTGCATGGTCTCAATCTTTCTCTCCTGTGTCTTGCTGTACGTCTGTCACCTGCTGCTTCCCCGTCTTCATCCTGCCCTGGCCAAAGGGTGTGTCCCTTCCCCTGCGAGACATCTTCTGTAGTCCACTGGCTTCTATGCAGTCAGCCTTCTTGGCCCACTGGGGGTGTCCAGTGGTGGGAGCCTCCGGGGGGTCTCTGCAAACAGCACGGCCAGCAGCGTCGATCCACGTGAGGCAAGAAGGAAGTCCGGTTCTGCAGGACTCAACAGTGTCCGTTCAAATGCTGAGAGTCTAACACCAGGCAGTTTATATTAGGCATATTTATGTACAGCACAATTTGGAAAAAAGATTCCTGGTGATAAATAACTCAGTCCCGTGTGTACGATACAGCTTAAGGCATGGCCACATTGGAACTTCTTTGTAAAGCACATGTGTCCCCTTCCAGAGTGATGGGTTTTATAAATTGAGGAACAATGCTTAAGATAAGGGACTGGGGAGGTGACCGAGATACACATCTGGGTCTGGGGAGCCAGGTGTGGCTTGCCGTACAGGTGGTGCAGAGGTCACTGGGTTGTTAACCACTCCCAGCCTTCTGGGCAGAAAACAGGTTATCCATCTCTTCTCTTGAAGAGTCAGCCCTGTGTGTTAACATTCCTGGATCCCCTAGTTCTTCTCTGTGTGAAGGACTTCATGCATGTGCCACTGTCAGAGCCTTGAGCGCTGTTTGTGCTGGAGGGGCGGGCAGCACCGTGCAGGCCGGGCCTGGCGGAAGCGGTGGGAAGAAGTTGGGCGGAGGCTGCAGCAGTAAGTGAAATCACACACGTGGCTCTCTTCGGAATATTAGGACAAAGGCCAAGCTGACAGTATGGGGACACAGGTGCATTGTCTGCCCACACCTGGGGCAGGGTCCTTCTTTGAGAGTGCAGCCCTCTCTAGATCTGCTGGATGCTTGGGTCTCCCGGCCAGAAGGACCCGTCTGTCACCCACATCTCTGGTGTCCAGAAGGTCACCGACTGTGGCTGTCCTGGGTGGCCTGGGTTGCAATGACTCTGGTCTGATACCTACTCAGACAGCAGGCCTCTTTGAGCTTCAGTTTCCCCTGTGGAGATGGCCCTAAGGCTGCCTCATGAGGCCTTAGAAGCTGGAGAATACTAGCTGGACCTCAGGAAGCAGAGCCCCACCCCCATGGGCCCCATCAGCATCACCTTCATTGTTCCCACTTCCTCTTTAATCCTTGCTCTCCTCTTTACTAGAAACTTCCAGAAGCTCAGGAGCAGCTCCTGGAGATTCCACTCTCAGGTGTTCTGGCTTGATGACTGTTGTAGAATTTGGTTTGGATTTAGGCTGGCACTGTCTACCCCCTATCCCCCTCCATCCTCTTGAGCCACGGCCCCCACCTACTCTGAAGCCTGGGTCCAGAACTTGGTGTTTTGTTTGTGTGTCTAGGTATAGGTGAGTAGGGTCGGGAGGAGCCATGGCTTGGGTGAGGACGACGACGAACTTCCCGGCACGTAGCAGTACTGTCTGTTTTTCCGTCTGCCCTTTTCTGGTTTACTTTACTTTGAAGCCCCATGAGCTTTGTTTCTGAGCTTCTTCGGGTGCCTGATGCTCATAGTGTGTGCACATATCGGGTCTCCTCCAGGACTTGTGTCCAGAGCTGTCTCCTACCACGTGACTCTTGTCTACCACCTTCGCCGAGAGGTAGGGACCAGCCTCACCAGACTGTCCCTTCCTTCCGGCCCCCTTGTTTGTATCTTATTTCTTTTTCTTTTTCTTTTTGGTTTTTCGAGACAGGGTTTCTCTGTAGCTTTGGAGCCTGTCCTGGAACTAGCTCTTGTAGACCAGGCTGGCCTCGAACTCACAGAGATCCACCTGCCTCTGCCTCTGTGTTGGGATTAAAGCCGTGCGCCACCACCGCCTGACATAGTATCTTATTTCTAATTAGTTTTCTCATGGAGGGGTGCCAAGGTGGGTGTCGATGGGGTTGTGCCGCCCTTCCCACCCACCCCCCGAGGCTGATGAACCCGAGGTCTTCTCTTTGCAGCATCATCCTCCGAGAGCTGAAAGCCATCTTGCCCCTGGTCAACTTCAAAGTGAGCAGCGTCAAGTTCCTCAAGGACAAGCTGGTGGTAAGTCACAAAGCTCAGCTGGGGAACTAGAACTCAGACCCTCTTAGTGCCTCATTCAGAGACCCATGCTGGTCTGGGGCTCTGTGGATTGGCACCCAACCAAGTCCAGTGCCTCTGGAGCTCATCAACCCCGGCCCAGCCAGTGGAGCCCCGTGGCTGTCGGAGGGCCCTTCTGAGGACTTGCCGAGGACGGAGCGAGCGGAGCCTAGCTTGCTGGACTGTGTGACTTGGAACATCTGTGTGTTTCTGTCCCCACTACGCTGTCTGTCACCATTCCCAGGACCTTCCCACAGCCTCTTACCTTAGTAACAGGAACACACTGGCCCATTGTAAAATGCTGTGGCAGATGCCTTCTAGCGGGTACCAGAGGTATCTGCCATCGTGTTTTGTATGTAAGCCCTAGCAGCATTCTCATTAGGCCCGACTCTTTTTTTTTTTTTTTTCCCTCTTTCTCCGACCACTCGTTCTTCCAACTGTCTGTCCTTCCTTCCCCCATCCCTGAAGTTTGCTGTGTTCTTCTGCACTGGAGCTGTGGGTGGGGCAGCCGGTGGAGTCTCTCTGCCCCTTGAATGTTGGGGTGCAGTGGGGGCAGGGCTGGATGGAGCTGGTGCTTCTTTCCCACTGCAGACAGATGCTGTCAGGGAGCGCACACTGGATCCCAGGAGCCCCCTCAGGAGGCTCACCTAGCCGTGTGTGTGTCAGCTGCCATTCATGGGATTCCCCTTACTGGACAACTGCATTCCTTTGGGTCCCAGTGAGCTCCTGGGACAGCAGGCCACGCTGATGCAAGCTATGCTGTCCTCGGAGCTGCCCTTTCACCCGGTTCTCCACTCATTGCAGCAGAAGGCAGGTCTGAGGGATAGAGAGGGAGAAGAGATAAATGTCGTCAATCCCTGTGCAATTCTCAATCTTGCTTTCTTTTAAATTATATGTATGTGTGGGTATGTACGTGAAGGCAGAGGCCTGGGGGGTCCTTTGGAGGTGCAGTTGCAGTAGTTGTGAAAACCTCTTTTTTTTTTAATATTTATTTATTTATTATGTATACAATATTCTGTCTGTGTGTATGCCCGCACGCCAGAAGAGGGCACCAGACCCCCATTACAGATGGCTGTGAGCCACCATGTGGTTGCTGGGAATTGAACTCAGGACCTTCGGAAGAGCAGGCAATGCTCTTAACCTCTGAGCCATCTCTCCAGCCCCTGTGAAAACCTCTTGATGTGGGTGCTGGGAACTGTACTTGGGTCCTTTGCGAGAACAATACGTGCCGTTAACCACTGAGCAGAAACCTCATCCATGCGGTCTTGCCTTCTCAAGCAGTTGAAGAGCCAGGCATTTTGAAGATACTGTCTTGGTTTCTGAGACATTCTGTGAGGGCGGCAATAGGGCTGCTGTTTTACAAATGAAGAAACCAAGAGTCTAAAAGAGTCCAGTGAGTTGATTAAAGCCGTAAAGCAACTGATTAAGGTTGACCTCTGAGTCTTGACTGAGCGAGTGAGGTTTTTTGAATACATTTTTCTTAGGGAGAAGATGATGGCTCAGCCAGTCAGTTCCTTGAGGACCTGAGTTCAAGTCTCAGAACTCATGTCAAAGGGGCTAGGTTTTGGGGTGGGGGGGTGATATGGCCCAGAGAATGAAAGTGCCCACCTTGTAAGCTTGGCAGCCTGAGTTCAATCCCTAGAGCCCCTGTAAAGGGGGAAGGAGAGAGCTGATTCTGCAATATTGTCTTCCAACCTCTACACACACTGTGGCATCCTGCCCGTACCATACATGTGTGTACATACAGAGTAGGCATGGTTGGCATGTTCTTGTCATTCCTATGCTGGAGGGACTGAGAAAGATGGATCTCTGAGACCGGCTGGCCAGGTGGCCTGTCATTCTTGACGTGTTTCAAGCCAGTGAAAAGTCTTGCTAAAAAAAAAAAAAAAAAAAAAAAAAAAAAAAAACANAAAAAAAAAAAAAAAAAAAGACACAAAAAGCCAAACTAAACAACCCCCCCCCGCAAAGCCACAAAAACCACCCCAAAATGGTAGATGCTGGTTGAGGAATGACAACTGAGGTTTTCCTTTAGCCTTCACACACACACACACACACACACACGCACGCACGCACACACACACACACAGATACGCACATACACGCATACACATGTCCACACACAGGCACACACATGCACTTACACTACAACACATACACACACACACACACATTTTCTGCCTTAACACGTACATGTTAGTCAGAAATGTGTACTTGATCAGTATATCTGAATTTGGCAATCTAAAGAAAGTACCCCCCCCCCCCCCCCCCCCCCGCCAAAAGGGAGTCATCCCCTGTGGCTCTTGAAAAACTGGCCAAGACTCTTCTCTCCTGGGGTTCCCTGGGACTCAAGGGTAGGCACCCTCTGTATTCATCCAGGCAGGAGACTGGGGAATCACTGGCATTTGGGGTTCAGAGGATTGTGGGTTGACTCCAGCCGTTCTGTTTGTGCGCAGAGGGTGGAGGGCGGAGGGCAGAGGTGTGATGGTGGACATCTAGCTGTATGCAATCACTTTTGCCTTTTATACTTACAGGAAATCGGTGCGCAGAAAGATGAGCTCAGTTTTGAACAGTTCCATCTCTTCTATAAAAAGCTCATGTTTGACCAGCAAAAATCGGTAAGAGGACTCTCTTCTTGTGTTTCTGAGTCGGGTGCAGAGCTGAGAAGCCCACAGGAAGGGATCCGCTTCCCACTGAGTCAAAGAAGCACAGACGAGAGTGACGGTGGATGACTTTAGGAGCCTGGCAGATAGTCTTAACCATGCAGAGCTGTGGGGACAGTATGGGGGTGGGTGGGCCTTGCTGACCTTCCTGGAGGGAATTCTGTGGCCATCAATTAGATCAGAACTTTGAAGTGCATGAAAAGAAAACAGAATAACTCACACAGCACTATCAAACCATTCTGGAAGGTAATCCAGCAAGTTATTCATAGCCATCTCTGGGTTTTATATTTTTATTACTTTAGTTATTTTTGAGACAGGATCACTTATAGTCCAGGCTGGCCTCAAACTTGCCCTGCAAAGTTGGCTTTGAATTTCCAATCCTCCCGCCTCCCGCCCATGAGTGCTGGGATTATAGAGTGAGTTGCCACGGTCAGGTTATAGAATCAGGGTGGTATCCAAGGTTTTGTACATGGTAGGCAGGCAGTCTAGCCCCAGAGCCGGCCTCCGACTTCTCCTTTTCTTACGCAGATGCATCAGGCTGTTTTAAAATTAAGATACACTTTCAAATTAAGATGGCATTTGGCAACTCAGTTTGGCTGAAGCCACCAGATTGTTTATTAGGCCTAACTAACACTGGCTAAATTCTAGGGCCCTGCTGAGTGACCTCCATGGAGGCTCCACCTAGATGAGCTTTGTGTCTTTGAGACATGAGAGCCACATTCATCTCTCCTCGTCTGGGAGGTTGTGAGTGGTGTTCTTTGGGTGAAACACAGGATTAGTAACCATCTCATACCTGTTTTGCATGTGTGTCAGTCAGTTCTCTTTCCATCTTTGTGTGGCTTCTGGGGACTGAACTCGGTCTAGAGGCTTGCATGGCTTGCTAGTTTGGCTCTTCATTGGGTTTATTTGGCTTACCCATCCCAACTGTGATGGATCACTGAGAGAAGTCAGGGTGGGAACCTTGGAGGACAGCTGCTTACTGGCTAACTACTCATGTTCAACTATCCGTACACAGCTCGGGTTCTTGTGCTCAGGGATGGCACCTTGCATGGTGGATTGGGCACTCCAACATCAACTAGAGTCTTAGTCACTGTTCTGTTGATGTGAAGAGACTCCATAGGCAAGACAATAACACTTCTTTATTTATTTTGTTTTTCGAGACAGGGTTTCTCTGTAGCTTTGGAGCCTGCTCTGGAACTAGCTCTTGTAGACCAGGCTGGTCTCAAACTCACAGAGATCCACCTGCCTCTGCCTCCTGAGTGCTGGGATTAAAAGCGCGCACCACCACCGCCTGGCTTGACAATACTTCTTTTAAAAACAAGCCTTTCATTGGGGTCTTGCTTAGAGTTTCAGACTATTAGTCCATTATAGTATGGTGGGGAGCATGGCAGCAGGAAGGAACGGGGGACTGGCAAAGCCCATGGCCAGTGACACACTTCCTCCAATGAAGCCACACCTATTCTCACAAGGCCACACCTCCTAGCCCTTACCGTCAGTTATTCAACTGGGGACCAAACATGCAAAAATATGAATCTCTAGGGGCATTTTTATTCAAACCAGCACATTCCACTCCCTGGCCACCATAGGCATGCAGCCATTTCATCATACAATGACAGTGTGTGTGTGTGTGTGTGTGTGTGTGTGTGTGTGTGTGAGCGTTGATGGTGACAGCTGCTGTCTTAGGTAATTGGCCCGGACTATGCAAAGCTCAATTCGTTCAAGCTGTGGGGCTGGAGCTGGAGAGTTTGGTGGTTATGAAGGCCCGGGGCACTTGGAGAGGAGTTCAGTTTCCAGCACCCACAGAGGGGTTGTGTGCAGCCACCTGGAACTCCAGCTCTGGGGGCTACAGTGCCCTCTTCTGGCCGCCAATGACACCTGCACGCATGCACATATACTCACACACAAACACAGATGAATAGAAAGAAAAATGAACAAATAACTAGTTGTCAGTTTTACCATAGTGCTTCTAGAAAGTTCAGAATGCTGTCTGTTGGGCATATGGAGGCAAAACCTGAGAATAAGGTCTGCCCCACAGCTGCTTCACCTGCCAGTGGGGGTGGGAGTGGGTGGGATCGAATTACACATGAGCTATATTTATTTCTTTTCTCTCTCATTGGTGCTGGGACCAAACCCAGGACCACATGTACACAACACATGCCCTTTGCCACTGTCTCCCATGTTCCCACTAGGATGTCCCATTAAGGACACTTAAGGTCCTTTTCTGTCTTAGTTACTAGGCAGTCTTGGTCTTATCCCCAGCCCAAGGTGTATTTCAATTTTAGAGCATTTCTTGTTGAAGTGACCTCACTATGCAGCCCAGGCTGTCTTAGACCTTGCTGTGTGGCTCAGGTTGGCCTCAAATGAACTCTTCTCCTATTTCAGCTTCCTCAGTGCCACTACACTCGGCCATAGCCTGAATTTTTTATTACAGTTCTATTTATTTAAAGTGTGTGTGTGTGTGTGTGTGTGTGTGCAGGCGCGCGTGCACGCGTGCGCCTGCCTGTGAGAGGAGAGAAGGGGAGAGAGAGGGAGACAGAGGGAGAGGACCGGGAGAAAGGGAGGGAGAAAGAAAGGTGTAGGGGAGGAAGGGGGAAGGAGATACTGTTTGCTCTGAGTATTACGCTCCCTCTTCTCCCTGGGATGTGCTAGGTGGAACCCTGTGGAAACATCCGTGTCGAAGACTGCCCTCTGGTGTTCAGAATACCACACTGAGCCTGATTCTGTCAGGGTTTAAGCATTTGAAAATTAACAGCCTCCATTTAAAGCCCAGAGTTTTGGCTCCTCCTCCTCTTCCAACGCCTCTTCCTCCTCCTCCCCCTCCTCTCTCTCCTCCTTTTTCATTTTTGTTTTTTCAAGCCAGGGTTTCTCTGTGTAGCCCTGGCTGTCCTGAAACTCACTCTGTAGAGCAGGCTGGCCTCAAATCAGAGATCCGCCTGCCTGTGCCTCTCAGGTGTTGGGATTAAAGGCGTGCACCACCATTACCCTGCAGATTTTTGGCTTTTTAAAACCACCCCCCCCCCATCCATATTGGGATCTGTCCATTCCTGGGTCCACAGTTCCCTGCAGCATCCCATGGAAGGAAAGGGATGGCTGTCATCTCCTCCCCAGGACAGCTGTAATCACCCCCATCGGTAGGGTGATACACCACAGTCCAGCTGCTGTATTTTGTTAACTCCGTGGTTTTAGAGTTGAATAATGCCAGCTCAACCTACATTGGCAATTTTCACAGACTTGCCGAACCATCCTGCTTCTGTACAGTCAATGCCTCCTCCAACTGCTAGCAGATCGTTCTGGCTCCTGAGCTCCGGGGATGGGGTGGGGGAGTTGGATTTCCTGGAGTTGTTATGGAGACCTATGATCCTCACATCTGTATCTAGGGAGCGGGTACCTGATCATCTGTAGCCAGATGGTTTCTAGCTTTTAGTTGCCTGTTCTTTCTTGTGTCTAACCACCTGCCTGCATTACAGCTCTTAGGGCTTAATGTTGGAAGGTTGGGCAGCAGCAGGAAGATACAGTCATGCAGCTAGGTGTTAGTAATGCGAGCAGAGCTGGCAGCTGACAGTCTCTTAGGTGGGCTACGTGATAGCACAGTGATGAGCCCGTTACCTTTCCATCCTTCTGGGGCACAGTGGAAGGTTAGATGTGGGGACCAAAGCTCAGAGCGGTTCTCTCCTGGAGGACCTGTGCCCCTGGCACATTTCCCAACTGATTCTGATGCCCAGCCACTGATGCTTCCTGTTAATTCTTTTTTTTTTTTTTTTAGATTTATTTATTTATTATGTATACAGTATTCTCAGTACTCTGCCTGCAGGCCAGAAGAGGGCACAGATCTCATTACAGATGGTTGTGAGCCACCATGTGGTTGCTGGGAATTGAACTCAGGACCTTTGGAAGAGCAGGCGGTGCTCTTAACCACTGAGCCATCTCTCCAGCCCTTCCTGTTAATTCTTAAAACATCAGTGGTGAAAACGGCTTCACTGAGAGGGCTCTGTGGGTAGAGGGGCTTGCTGCCAAGCCTGACGACCTGAGTTTGATTCCTGGGACTTACACGGTAGAAGGTGTGAGCTGAGTCCCTGCTCGAAGTCCTCTGACCTCCACACGTGTGCTCCATGGCTTTGCATCTTCATTTGTGCCCCTTCTCTCCCCTCCATGTTCGTTCTTCTCCTTCCTCCCTCCCACTTCCTCTTCCTCTTTGTCTTTTGAGGCGTAGTCTTACTATGTAGCCCAGGCTGGCCTTAAAGTTCAAGATCCTCTGTCTCATCCTCCCCAGACACACGCTCCACCCCCGCCACTCATTCCCTTCTTGTAATTTTCTAAAAATGTAACTTTTTCTTTATTATTATTTAGACTTATTGTATTTTATATGTTTGAGTCCTTTGCCTGCATGTGTGTGTGCCTGGTGCCTGTGGCGTTCAGAAGAAGGTGTTGGCTCTTTCGGAACCGGAGTTACTGATGGCTGTGAGCTGCCATGTGGGTGCTGGGAACAGAACCCAGATCCTCTGCAGGAACAACAAACGCTCCAAACTGCTGAGCCATCTCTCCAGCCCGTTGATAACTTTGGAACAGACGCCTTGATACCATGCGGAGCTCGGTGTGATACTCTTGTTTTCTGCCTGTTTCTCATTTCAGATACTTGATGAATTCAAAAAGGACTCCTCCGTGTTCATCCTTGGGTGAGATTCCTCTGACGCTTTGCTGCCCAGGGCTGTGTCCCTGTGCCACGCTGGCCTCTGGCGGCGGTGGTGGTGGTGGTGGGTGGGTGCTGTGTGCGGTTACTGACCCCGGGTTTGTAGCACGGTGTGGGTGAATGAACAGCATCCGTGGGATGTGGAGTGTTGTGAGGAAAGTCTAGGAGTTTCTGAAGAAAGAACTGTGAGCCTCAGGCTTCCTTCCTGAAGCTTCAGGGAATGTGACAAGCCAATAGGGTTCTCCTTTCCCCTTGCCCTCCCCTTTGTTCTCCTCCCCTCCCTTTCCTTCTCTCCCCTCTGCTCCCCTCCCCTCTCCTGTCTCTCTTTTCCCCTCCCCTCCCTTTTCTTCTCTCCCCTCTGCTCCCCTCCCCTCCCTTCCTGTCTCTTCCCAGTGTGTCACTTCCTTGGCTCTTGCTGCTCTGGTCTCGGGTTCTATCCATCTGAGGGCTCCTCAGACCTTCTATAGCTCTTGAATGCTGTCCAGGATCTCTAAGAATGTCCTGTTGGGGTCTCTTTTTGAGCCTCCTCTGTCTCTGTTTCTAGATTAGTGGTGTGCTCAGAGCATGGGGCGGGGCCTCAGGGTGGAGGTAGACCTTTTCTCACAAATGTCCTTCTTTCTAACCACCCTGTCACTTTCTCCGAGGGCAGGAACACAGACCGGCCTGATGCCTCTGCTGTCTACCTGCAGGACTTCCAGAGGTTTCTTTTACATGAACAACAGGTGAGAGGATTGCAAGATGTGGCGTCAGGGACACAGTGCTCTCCGGACACTTGCTGTCACATCACAGCGGTGGCCTCCCTGAGGTGGGGTGGGGCCCTTTCAAGTTCCCCATCTCCTATGGCCACTTTCAGTGGCTGAGGGGACTCTGCCCGAGCAGGACAGGGGCTTGAGGGCTTGAACAAGACATCCCTCACCTGACTGGTGTCAGCTCTTCCCCCGAAGCCACCTCAGGAGCATCTTTCAGGGAGGCCATCCCTCCTGGGTGGGAGGATGTAACTAGACGGACCAAGCCTAGGGTCCTCTAGGAGACGAGATGGAAGTCTCCACAGAGGATGCCATCTGCGACACGCTGGCTTCCAGCGTCGAGGCAGTCACAGGAGTGTCCTGTTGGGATGTCATTATCCGATGGCGTGTGGTCACCCCCGTGTGTGCGGACATTCTTGGCTGCCATGATGGTGCCTGGTAGACAGGTGCTGTTAAATGTTCCCCTGTGATACACAGGATGACCCCGTGACCCCATACAGAAGGCCCACACTTTTACCAGCAGAAGTTTCTGTGGCCTTTCCCTGAGAGCACCGCCACCTGAACACAAGCCATGCCTGTGCCCATGAGCCTGTAGGGGACATTTGCCATCAAACCACGATATCGGCATAACTCACCATGCTCCCTGGGCTACTTCACGCTGACACCCAGAGAGTGTGACCTAGCCCAGAAAGTTCTTGGCAGACAGCGGTCTCCCATTCACAAGCTGGTGGTTGCTTTACTTTCATAGATGAAGTTTTATTGGGGTGCCGTCACCCTCGTGGCCTGTATTGGGTCCGTGGCTGCTTTCACACGGTGATGGCTGTTAAATGGTGACTGCAGGGGACACTGATCCACACAGGAGGTGTTTGCTAACCTCTGGCCAAGGTCATGCTGGGATGGGGCTTTGGTGTGTGGGCCTGGATAGCAGGTAGATTTGAATTTGGATGATGGTTCAGTCTTTGGTTACCTTGACTACGTCCCGAGGAGGATGCCTGTTGCTTTGGTGATTTTGTGTTGTCTCTGTCGTCTTTAAGGAGCTATGGGCTCAGGATCTGAACAAAGTCCGGGAGCGGATGACCAAGTTCATTGACGACACCATGAGGGAAACCGCAGAGCCCTTCTTGTTCGTGGACGAGGTGAGTGGGCTGGGGCTTGTCACGTGAGCAGTACCTCTGTGTCTTCCTGTGTCCCCTCAGAAGGTGTCATTGTCAGGTGCTCTGAGACAGACTCCTGGGGAGTGGTTTTCACAGGGTGGGGACTGTGCCCACCTTTCTCTTTTTTGATTCTCTCCTGGGGGGGGGAGTTTATTGATTTCACCACTAGAGGGCATTCGCCACCAGGGAGAAACCAACCAAACTGCCCAAATGCTTAGATGGCTGGGCCTGGAAGTCATTTCTAAACAGCAGTTGACCTTGTACAGGTGGCAGAGGAGGGACAGAGGGGACACGGGTTATCACCTGCCAGGTGGGGCAGTCTGATTTATAGCAGTGAAATGTACTTCTGAGTCAGTCAGTGTTTCTGAGGTTTCTTTTTTTAAATGTTAGGAGTGGGTAGAAGGGAAAGTTCCTGGGCCCCTTTTCTGCCTCTTTGTGTTGGCAGTAGTAGAACCCAGGGCCTTTGGCATGCTAGCAGGTGATCTACCGCAGACCTATACTCCAGGACCTGTTCATTTTGTCCCCCCCCCCACCTTATGTGTGTGTAGGTGTTGGTTTTTGTCTCCCACCTTATTTGAAGCAGGGTCTCTATGGCTGTGGCATACGTCAGGTTGACTGGTCCTGGAGCTCCTGAGAGTCTCTTGTTTCCAGTTCACACCTCAGTGGAGGAACACGGAGGTTACAGCATGTACTGCCGCACCCAGCTTTCATGTGGGTTCTGGGGTTTAAACCCATGAAACATTCTTGACCCATGGTTTACTCATGAAGTCATCTAGCCAGCCCCTCCTTCCCTCTCCCTCCCTCCCCCCTCTTTCTCTTTCTTTCTAAGGTGCTAAGAGTTGGGATAGGAAATTCTGTCCCCTCTTCTCTGTTCAGTAGCCCTCATTTTTGAACCCAAGGCTTCAGAGTAATTAGCCAAGCACTCTGCCACCAGCTCATCCCTCAGGTCCCCTTCTACTTTTCATTTTGAGGCAGGTTCTCAGTAAGTTGTTCAGGCTGGATTTGAACTCAGGGTTGCCCAGAGAAGCTTTGACTCTGTTATCCTCCTGCCTCATCCTTCTGAGTATCTGGACCAACAGACTTGAGCCCCTAGGCCTGGCATCTTTCCACTCCTTGAGGTTTACATATCTATAGGGTTCTGTCTCTGATGTCCAGTGTCAGACTCAACCACGGTTAGTTGCTGATATGACGTGACCATCCCGTGTGGGCAGCTGGTGTTTTGGCAGCAGCGGACATTTTGGGATGCACGCGAAAAAGGGAAATGATGTGTAGGTCTGTGAAGGGTTTATGTTGAGAAGGAGGGATGCAGCCTGAGCCATCTGTACTGAAGCCATGGGAACTTGAGGTCTGTGGACCAGATACTGGTCCCATATGTCCAAGCTGACTGATGCATGGACACTAGCTAGAAACAGGTAGACTCTGAGTCTCTTGTCCCACCACGCCTCCACCCTCGTGTCTCTTTCAGTTCCTCACGTACCTGTTTTCACGGGAGAACAGCATCTGGGATGAGAAGTACGACGTGGTGGACATGCAAGACATGAACAACCCCTTGTCGCATTACTGGATCTCCTCTTCCCACAACACGTGAGTTTCTGGGTGAGCCCAGGCTGGTCCCGCAGCACTGAGAGTGATCCAGTCAGCTGGTGCCCCGTGCACAGCCCCGACAGAGCTGGCTGTGAAGGGATGGGGAGGGAGGACCACATTGTTCAGAGGGGTCGGGAGAGGGGTGGGAGAACACAGCTCTCTTTCCAGCAGTATTGGGGTGATCAGGCATCCTCTATGGCCTTCTAAAGCAAGTTTGCAAAGTTGGCTTTCTATGATTCGATGCCATGGAAGCCTTCACTCAGCTGGGGAGCCAGTGTTTGTAGAACATCTACCCTGGGCCAAGCTCTCTACTGACCAGGAGTGAGAATTCCTCAGTGGAGGAGGCAGGGGCAGTCACATTCTCAGGTGCTCAGAGAGGAAGGCATTCACTGAGTGTCAGCTCCCAGCACGGGATAGTGGCTGGACAGAGAGCCTGACAAGAAGGAGAGTTTTATCCTTAGAGCTGCATGGGCAGAGGTCCTGGAGCAGGAGCAGAGGGGAGGTATTTCTGAGGCTGGAGTGGAGAGGCTGGGAGAAGAGTGGCCGGAAAGACGGCCAGCCTGAGCAGAAGTCTGTAAGTCACAGGGCAGCAGGGACCCTCCGGCCACTTCACCCAGACAGTGACATGCTCTCATTCACTTCTTTGGATAATTCTGCTGATTGGAAAAGAGGAGGGTGAATCGAGGGAGTGAAGGGATGTTGCTTTCTGACGTCATTTCCAGACGAGGGTGGAGTCTTTGACTTTAGGTTGGAAAGTGCTATTGACGGGCACCTCCCTAAGTGTCTTTTCAGGGGGCAGACAGGCATGAGCCAGACCCATAGTGCGCCATCCCCTAGGTATTTGGGAAGGGAACTCTTTTCCAGGGGAACGGGTAGGTGGTACGTCTTGAGTTCATCTTAGGACAGTGGATTCTCCAAGCCTCGAGAGAGCTAAGGAACATCCTGAGAGGGAGGGCGGCATGGGGAGAAGGCAAGGATACAACAATTTGTATCTGTCAATACCTCAAAAACAATGCTAAATAACCTAAGCAATAAATGGGCTAACAAAAGACTGGATAAAGAAAATGTAATTCGTATGGTGTGTGTGTGTGTGTGTGTGTGTGTGTGTGTGTGTGCCATGTATATCCAATAGAATTTTACAAAGCTGTAAAGGAAATAAAATCATTTATTACATTTGTGAAAAAAATGGATGGAACCATAAATCATTATGTTGAATGAAATAAATCAGACTCAGAAACATGACTACTGTTTGTTTTAAAAAAACAACAACAACCCTATTTTATGGCAGTTTTTGTTGACTAGGTTCCTGGCACCATATATTCTACCAGGAGTTGTTGAGTCTCCTGCCTATGCTGGCCTTGAGCCTCAGGGATAGATGGAGCTAGGGTTCATTTCTTTGGCACCCAGAGCCCAGTGGGCAGCGACAGGGCCACAGCTTACTCTCTGCTTCCCCATTGCTCCTGACATGCTCAGCCCAGGTCTCCAAGAAGGAACACAGCGTCTTCATAGCCTATGGATCACTTAGGAAGTCATTGTGCACATCTTATTGGTGGTCCCAAACCCAAGGCCTCAGGATGGCATGTACGTGGTTCAGACCTTAGCCTGTGTCTTTCCAGATCAGAAGATCTCAGGCCCATGGGGCTTAGGCTCAGATGGTCTCCGTCTTACAGTTTCTATTGCTGCAAAGAGACATCACGGCCACAGCAACTCTTATAAAGGAAAACATTTAATTGGGGCTGGCTTACAGTTTAGAGGTTTAGTCCATCATCATCATGGCGGGAAGTATGGTAGAATGCAGGCAGACTTGGTGCCAGAGAGGAGCCGAGAGTTCCACATCTGCACCCTCAGGCAGCAGGAAGGAAGAATGAGACACTGGGCCTGGCTTGAGCATCTAAGACCTCAAAGCCCGCCCCCCCCCCCATGACACACTTCCTCCAACACATCCACACCCACTCCAACAAGGCCACATAGCCTACTAGCGCCACTCCCTAATTGCTTGGGGGGGGGGCATTTTTGTTTAAGTGACCAAAGTTTCCAAGCGTGAACTGTGTACAGTACTGCCTCCCTGACACGGCTCATTCTGTCCTTCAGGTACCTCACCGGGGACCAGCTGCGTAGTGAGTCCTCCACAGAAGCATATATCCGCTGCCTGCGCGCTGGCTGTCGCTGCATAGAGCGTGAGTATCCTGTCCTGGCCAAGACGGCATGATGAGCAGAACCACGAAGCTCAGCATTTGTTTTTCGGTGTTAAAGACTTTAATATTGGTGGGAGAGCGGGGGAGGGAGATAGGCTGAGGGGTTCTCGTGCAGAGCAATTCTGGGGAAGAAGATGATGAGGTTTTTCCCCTAGATGATAGTTGTCCCGAAGCAAGAAGTGACGTCTATCTGGGAAGGAGGTTGGGACATCTAGAAAGTGTCCTGATACACTGGGCAGCAGGGGACCAGCAGCGGGGGTCACTCTCTGCTAAGAGGAACACAGATATATATCCCTGTTAGCATGACACACCCAGCGGCCACATGTCTACAGGTGAGGCCTTGAGAGCCACCCTGAAAGGGACTGTTGCCAGACGGTGGTGGCGCATGCCTTTAATCCCAACACTCGGGAGGCAGAGGCAGGTAGATCTCTGTGAGCTCGAGGCCAGCCTGGTCTACAAGAGCTAGTTCAGGACAGGCTCCAAAGCTACAGAGAAACCTTGTCTCAAAAAACCCAAAAAACAGAGAGAGAGAGAGAGAGAGAGAGAGAGAGACTGAGACTGTCAGGTACAGCTGTGGCCAGGCAGGTAGCAGACCCTTGTTTCTGTCTGCCTTTCTTATCACCTCTATGGTTCTTGTGTGTGTGTGTGTGTGTGTATGTGTGTGTGTATACACGAGCATATGTATTTACATGTGTGTGTATCGCTGTGTGCTTAAACACCAGAAGCACCAGAAGTTGACAATCGCTGTTGAGAAGGAAGGGTCTCTCAGTGAACCTGTAGCTCTAGTCTAGCTAATCAGCTTGCCCCATGGTTTGCTTGTCTCCACTTGCCCAGTATCTACATGGCTTTGGGGATTTTAACTCTGGTCTTCATGCTTGTACAGCGAATGCTTTATCCCTTGAACTATCTCTTCAGCCAATCTTTGGGGCTTTCTTTCCCAGCCTGGTTAGTATCCTATTACTGTAACAAAACCCCTGGGATGATGAACTTAGTGATGGAGGAAGGTTTATTGTTTTCTTCTGGTTTTGTATCTTGGGTTCAGAGCATTGTTTGGGGCCTCTGACAACAAGAAAATGTGGTAGAGCCAATGCTTCCACCAAACTATGAGAAAAAAAGGAATAAGCTGGGCTCTCACCACCCGTCAAGGGTATCCCCCTCAGTGACCCAAGGACCTCCTCCTTGGCTGTATTGAGTGCTCCTTCAGGAACCAAGCCTGGTAACATTTTCCTCAGTCATAGCCATGTATGTGGCTGAGAAAACGGTCCAGACCACAGACCATGCCTCCAGTGTTTTCAAACCTGCTTATCCTGTGCCAAAGTGGCGTGGCAGTTACATATGGGCCTCCTGGGAAAAAACTGTGAGAAAATGAAGTCACAAGCCCGCAGCTCCTCTGTCCTGGGGGTTGTTCAAGCCCCGACAGTCTTATTCCGTTTGCATAATTTACTACGAACCTTTAAGAAACTGGCTCATTCCTCTGTGCTGTTTCTACTAGTGAGAGGGGAGCCTCGAACAGCTGACACAGGGAACTAGAACATGTTGGGAACATCTTACAAAGAAAGATGCATGGGAAGGAGTGTTTTAGGGAAGCATGTTGTGTTCTGTGATCCGGTAGATAACGACCACGTGTGTGCGGATAAGCCTGGGTCCGCCCTGGGAACGGAGCTGGTGTGGGTACCTGGGTCTAGCCTCATGTTCTCAGCCCAGCCACATGTCCTGTCTGCCTGCTCCCTCTTGGTGGTTGTGCTGGCTCGCGCTGAGCCACCTGTGGTTTCTCCTCAGTGGACTGCTGGGACGGGCCTGATGGGAAGCCCATCATCTACCACGGCTGGACACGGACCACCAAGATCAAGTTTGATGATGTTGTTCAGGCCATCCGAGACCATGCCTTCGTTACCTCCAGGTCAGTGGCTGATTTTCCGGAGGTGTGTCTGTAAGGGGAAAGCTGATAGGGTTGGAGATTGGACAGACAGACAGATGCAGATACACACATACTCACATGCATATACACACTGCCCAGTTCTCCTAAACCCTGGGGAGCGTGGGTTCCATTTGACTAGTTATTGGCAGGTGGCCTTTGTAGCTTTATGAAATGATAGTGGTCTTAAAAATTATGTGTATTATTTTAATTATATGCGTGTGCGCATGTGTGTATGTGTGTGTGTGTGTTTGTATGGGTGTGTGCGTGTGAGGTCAGGTGCTAGAGTAGGCCAAAGGCTGTGGATCCCCACAGCTGGAGTCACAGGTGGCTGTGAGCAGCCAGATGTGGATTCTGGGAGCTGAACTGGGGTTCTCTGGAAGAGTATTATGAACTCTCCACCCCTGAGCCATCTCTTTCGACCCCATGAGACTGCGTTCTAGGTGCTTTTTTTCCCAGTGTGAGTCTGTGAATGGTCCGCCTTTGTGGTTTTTGGCCATGATTACCACATCTTACCAGCCATGGTGATGACTGCATGGACCTCACAGGGCCGTAAGACTAAAATGGCGTGAGGCATGCTATGCTATGTGCTTAGTGTCGCACGTGGTCAGCATTCAGTAAACAGGCTTGGATGTTTTTTGAGGCAATTCCTGCTCACATTCCTTGAGTTGGGTAGAGGTGGGGCTGGACTGGGGCAGGGCTTCTGTGAACATCTTTTCCTTCTCGTCAGGATGCCTTTTAGTTAGTCTGCAGGGCTCACACGTTCCCTTCTCCACACAGCCCTTTCTTGGGCATCCCTCCCTCCATCAGCCTCTGAAGCCCAGAGGGATCCTGTGTTCACAAAAATGGTATAGCATCTACTCCGACTCTGTCAGCTTCCTGTCATGATGAAAAGATGCCCTGCCATGGATTTATAAAGAGGGGGGCTCATTTGGGAACCATGTTTTGGAGGTCCGAATTACTGACCTATTACCTGTCCTGCCCCAGTGCCTGAGACATGGGCGTTTGCTCACCAGTGTGGGCAATTACAAGGTTCCTGCTTCCCGTCTCCTGTCCGACTCTGTCCTCTGCCCCCTGCAGCTTCCCCGTGATCTTGTCCATCGAGGAGCACTGCAGTGTGGAGCAGCAGCGTTACATGGCCAAGGTGTTCAAGGAAGTGTTAGGAGACCTGCTGCTGACGAAGCCCACGGAGGCCAGCGCTGACCAGCTGCCCTCCCCCAGCCAGCTTCGCGAGAAGATCATCATCAAGGTAGGTATGCGTGTGGGGGCCGCTGTCTCCTGGGGGGGCATCCTTAAGGACCCAATGCCAGACTCGAGGTCTTGCCTTCTTTACCTTGTCTCTGATCTTGGGTCAAACCTTAATCATTTAACCTCTGGGTGCCCCTGGGCCCTTCTGGAAATGGTGTGTGTGTATATGTGTGACATTGAACCTAATTACCTTGTTACCTCGGTAACAAGGAACAACTGTGAGTGGGTACGTGCAGCATGCTCGGCACCACATTCATCCTCTCAATTCTAACTTGGGAGTGGGGGTGGCGGGTTCCTGCCAGCCTGGGCTACCTAATGAGACCCAATCTTAGAACAAAAACAAATTGAACTCATTCATTCTTGGGTAAACCTCACCAGGCCTGATGTGAGCCAGTCTTGTTTGAGCGTTGGAGGGGTTCCAGTGTTCCAGTGGCCCAGGTCCCATTCCTGCCCTTGGGAGCTCTCAGACTATGTGGGGTATGGATAGCTGCTTAAAAAGGGTGTGAGTGACAGCGGGATGCCGAGGCTGGCATTCCTGTTCTGTGGAGGGGATGCGTGATTTTATCTGCCCTCGGAAACTTCAACCTTTGTATATTTGTGTTAGTGTAAAGAGACCAGATAAATAGTGGAATAAAGCATGCACGAATTTATATTCCTCATTAAGAGGTAGAATATTCTAGGAGCTTGGGGCTTGGTTCCCAAAGGGCTTTGGGGACCAAGTATGCTAACATCCTCTTGTCTCTACAGGGCAGAGGTTTTCAGTGGGGCTTCCATAGACCTCCTAAGAAGTGAGAGTTAGAATTTAGTAAGGGGAAGGGACATGGGAAATACTGCATCTTATTGACCTACAAATGTCAGTAACATTTTTTCCCCTTTACTCAGTCCCCACCCTCCCTTCAAGCCCACTCTAAAGCATAAGAAAACAGAAGCGTGACTCCTGCTGGAAAAGAGGCAGGGATGGGAAAGGAGAAGGATGGGCTAATTTTAGACTGAGTGGCAAGCAGGGTACCCCTGAGGGAGGAGAGGTCTCCAAGAATGGAGCTGAGATTATAGGGAATGCTGAGCCATCAACAGATCTGAGGTAGCAGAGAGCAGGTGCATGCTGGGTGGCTGAGGGCGGGTGAATTTTTGTGGCTCAAAGACTCTGAACTTGGGTCTTCAGCGAGGAGGGCTGTGTGAACTTTCTCCCCTTCAGCATAAGAAGCTGGGCCCCCGAGGTGATGTCGATGTCAACGTGGAGGACAAAAAAGATGAGCACAAGACCCAGGGAGAGCTGTACATGTGGGACTCCATTGACCAGGTGGGCCTGGGTCCCCCCGCCCCTGCGCCCCCAGAGCTGTGGGTGCTGACTCTCAGCTGCCTGGGTCCCCCTGCCCCCACCCCAGAGCTGTGGGTGCTAACTCTCAGCTACCTGCCCCTCCCCCCCAGAGCTGTGGGTGCTGACTCTCAGCTGCCTGGGTCTCTCTCACACAGATCTGTGGGTGCTGATTCTCAGGTGTCCTAGGCTCTCGTCATAAAGTCCGGCACTCTCCCTGCCTTTGCCCTGTGTGGAGCTGTGTGCCTTGTCTTTTTACTGCATTATAATGTCTTGAAATAACTTCTTATTCATTTTAATATGCACTTAAACACAGACCAGCACAGAAGACTGCCATACACCCGAGACTCATGACTCTCAGGACGCATCACGACTGAGTGTCCTTTACCCCTTGTTTTGCCTTGGTCTTGTAGGGACCTTTCCCAAACAGGAGCATCTGCTGTAACCACAGCAACCAGAACATCCACAGCGCTGCAACACTGTTAGCTTGCTGTGGACCGTATTTCTGCTTCACCCCTTGCCCGCTGTGTTAGGTAGATGTTCGTCACAGTGACCAAGTGCCCCTCTGAGAAAGCCGCTTGGGGAAAAGGGGTTCTTTTGGCTCTTGATCTTGGATGCTTCAGTCCAGGCCATTTGCTTCTGTGTCACTTCCTTGTTGGTTCATTGTGAGGCAGAGCATTCCGATGGGGAATGTGTGGAAGAGCCAAGTGGCCCGCCTCGTGGTGGATGGGAGCTGATAAGGGATAAGAGGTCAGCCCTTTAGAGGCACGGCCTCAGTGGCTCCTCCTTCAGCCAGCCCAAGCTTCCAACTGTCTATTCGGTTATGAGCTTATCAATGAATTGATTAACCCTTTCATGAAATGGGTGCCAAAGCCCCAGTCCTCCCCAAACCCTCTCACTTATAAACAACCCTTTATTACACAGTCCTTGTAGGAACAGGCTTTGGTTCGAACTATAACATTCACTAATAATGTCCTTTTCCCAGCATATATATAGCAATCTTAACTTGCGGTTGCCTTCCGATCTGAAATTGTCCCACCCCAGATCATCATCATCTTTATTATTATTGTCGTTATTATTATTTGTGGTGGAGTAAAATTTTCAAGCTTTAATGCTTCTCCCATACCTCCTGGCACCCAGATTCACTTGAACTTATCCCATGTCCGTTCTAGTGTCCTATAAATGAAATGAAATAGAAAATAAATATGAAATAGATAAAATTTAAGTAAGTCAGAATGAAATGTCACATACACACACCGTGGAGTCTAATTCAGCCTCTAAGAATGAAATTATAGCATTTATATCTGAGATTGGGGTTTTAAGAGATAAATAAGAATATTGATGCTTTATCTCATATATTTTTAAACTTGAGAGTTTTAAAAATACTTATATATCTAACAGCTGGAGAGATGACTTGGGTGATTAATAATGTGAGTTTGGTGTCTAGCATCTATGTTGGGTGGCTCACAACAATCTGTAGTTCCAGCTCTGGGGGATCTGCTGCCCTCTTCTGGCCTCCATGGGCACTGTACTCATGTGGCATACACACACACACACACACACGCCCCCACATCAACCAACCAACCAACCAAGAAAAAATCCTTTCAAAATATATTTATTTATTATGTATTTATTACATATAACTGCATGTAAATATAAACATATTTATATTTGCAATAAGTGTTTCCTGTGCGGGAGTGATGTAGAAGTAGATGAGACCCTATTTGAAACTTACTATGTAGACCAGGCTGGTCTCTAACTCATAGAGATTCACTTACTGCTGTGTGCTGGGATTAAAGATGTACACCACCGTGTCTAGCAAAACCCATTATTTTATACAATAATTTAAAACAATTGGTGAAATGTCAACATGTTGTTAGGTCAGTTGGCTGAAATGATCCAGAAAGGCTTCCAGAGCAGGTGAAGGGCTGTGGATGCAGCTCCGTGGCAGAGCCCTTGCCTAACATGCACAAGGTCCTGGGTTCGATCCCCAGGACTGAGGAAAAGTTAGGTGAATTGGGGAAAGCTATTCACGAGGTGGCATAGTCTCCTCTTCCCTGCAAACTGGCAGCGCAGCAGAGACTCCTTATTCCCGCCTGCTCCTAGACGCTTTTTTAAAAAGTCCTGAGAAATCCCTAGAATCCAGAAGTAGGTGTTTTAAAGAGCAGTTCTCATAAAATCATCAATGTGAAAACTGGGGCAGGGCAGTCCCCAGTGAATGCTGGGGTGCTGTCCCGCAGGTCCCTAGAGTCAATAGGGCTGAAACCTTGGGGGAGACTAACAGCAGCCTGGCTCTCTAGAAATGGACTCGCCACTACTGTGCCATCGCTGACGCCAAGCTGTCCTTCAGTGACGACATTGAACAGACTGTGGAGGAGGAGCTGGTCCAGGTAGGTGGAGAATCCCCACCTGGAGACTTAGTGTATGTCTTATCATATCTGGGCTGGCCAAGCATCCTCATCCTGAAGGAGTGACTGCTTTGAGTAGCCATACTTAACTAGCTCTTCCTGATTAGCTAGCTGGCCCTAGGACTTAACCAATAAGATTCAAGGTTCTTTCCTGCTCCCTATAGGGCCTGACTGGCCAAAGATCTAGGACCAGCGTTCCCTGGGGAAGGTGATGGGCCCGCCCTTCTGCTCTGCCTTCGAGCTGCTGCCCATCTTTGGGCTTTTCTCGAGTCCATCCCAGCGTGAGCTCAGGCTTCTGGTTGTCAGGAGAGGGCAGTGGGCGCTGTCACAAGCTATAATGACTCCTTGTGGTTTAGGACACTCCTCCCACGGAGCTGCATTTTGGGGAGAAATGGTTCCACAAGAAAGTGGAGAGGAGGACCAGCGCGGAGAAGCTGCTGCAAGAATACTGTGCCGAGACAGGGGCCAAGGACGGCACCTTCCTGGTGCGGGAGAGCGAGACCTTCCCCAATGACTACACCCTCTCCTTCTGGTAACGCCCCCTTCCTCCGAGACTGGTGGGCGGGAGGTGGTGTGGTCAGGCTGCTGTCCTGCCTGGCTCTGATGAAGTCCCTGTCCTGTTCCCGACAGGCGGTCTGGTCGGGTGCAGCACTGTCGAATCCGGTCCACCATGGAGGGTGGGGTCATGAAGTACTACCTGACAGACAACCTCACGTTCAACAGCATCTACGCCCTCATCCAGCACTACCGTGAGGCACACCTACGCTGTGCAGAGTTCGAGCTGCGGCTCACCGACCCAGTGCCCAACCCCAACCCACACGAGTCCAAGCCGTAGGTTCTGGGATTGGGTGGGAGGTACCCCACACACATGGGTCACACCCACCAGGTTCCTATATGGGGTTCTCATTTCCAGGAGCCCATTCACTTTGGCCCTGTGGGACATTTGGATTCTGGGGGACCACCATGAGTCCTCTCCCTGCCAGCAAGACTTTTGCTCCATTCTCTCTTTCTCCTCTCTCTTGCTTGCTCTTTAAAATGCTTATTTTATTTATGTGTAAGTGTGTGTAGGTGTATGTTTGTGTAGGTCTATGTGTGGGTATTTGCACGTGCAGTGCTCATGGAGACCAGCAGAGGGAGCTGGAGCCCCTGGAGTTATACGAGGTTGTGAGCTGTCTGACATGGATCCTGGGAACTGAACTCAGGTCCTCTTGCAAGAGTAGTATGACTCTTTTTTTTTTTTTAAAGTTAAAAAGTTATGAGTAGTTTTGCCTGCATGTATTTATGTGTGCTGTGTGTATACGATGCCCACAGAGGCCAGGAGAGGGTGTCAGATCCCGTAGACCTAGAATCACAGACAGTTAAGAATTACTGTGTGGGTGCTGGGAACATACCTGGATCCTCTGCAAGAGCCATTAGTGCCCTTAATTGCTGAGCCATCTCTCCAGGCCCCCTTTTGTCGCTATTGTTTTTCAAGATAGTGTTTCTCTGTATAGCCCTGACTGTCCCAGAACTTGCTCTGTAGACCAGGCTGGTCTTGAACTCAAGGAGATCCACTTCCTCTGTCTCCTGAGTGCTGGGATTAAAGGTGTACACCACCAGTGTCTTTTTTTTTTCTCCAGCCCCCACTTTCTCGTTTTTTTTTTTCTCTTCCCCATGGCTTCCTCTCCCTTTCCTCTCTTTCAGCACACTGAGGTCTGGAGCTCTGATTTCAGAAGCTGGATTGAGCTTTCTGTGTCTGTGCTTGTCAGGGCTCCTTCTTGTGGTCAAAGGGAACCGAAGAGCAATCATGAGGGCCTGTGCTTGTTTCTTTATCGACTAAGGAGCCTTGCAGGCCATGCCTGGCAATGAGGTCAACACAGTCCAGAAATGCAAGGAAAATCTTTAGGCAGGTGTTTTGTTTTGGAGGAAGGTGGATAATTATTATTATTATTATTATTATTATTATTATTATTATTATTATTATTATTTCCTATCCATACCAGTTGCCTTTCAAGACCTGTCATCTAGTAGCTTTCGTAACCAAAGTCTTTCTGATCCTTCCCCGTGTTCCGTGTCCCAGATGACCCGAGGCACACTGTTGTAGTTCTCCAGCCTTTGGGGCTGGGCAGGTGGGCACAGATGAGAAGACTTACTCTCCTAAGTTTTGCATAGACCTCCTCATATTCCTGGGAGGAGGGCGGTTTGACTTCCCTCCAGTCATGTTGGGTCAGTCCCATAATCTCAGCTGGTTGGGAGACTGAGCTGTAGGCAGATCGCAAGTTCAAGGCCAGCTAGGGTTATATAGCAGTGTCTGAAGAGAGCTTAACAAGATCCTGCCTCAGATGAAACGAAAAAGCATAAAGCTTGAGGGTGTAGTCCGTGGGAGAGTGCTTGCCTGGCATGCATGCGACCTTAGATTATTCCCCAGTGGTGCAATAAAATACAACAGGAAAATTGAATAGGAATCGCTGTCTTTGGAGGGTGCATATGGCTGGGGAAGTCCCGGTGTAATTTCTATGTCTGTTTCCTCGGTCAGGCCCTAGGTGTCCCTGCCTGGTGGTATGTTGTCTCCTGCTGGCTCTCAGCTAGGGGGGTTCTCACCAGCTTGTTGTCCTGTTCTGGGCACAGGTGGTACTACGACAGGCTGAGCAGGGGCGAAGCAGAGGACATGCTGATGCGGATTCCCCGAGACGGAGCCTTCCTCATCCGGAAGCGGGAGGGGACCGATTCCTATGCCATCACCTTCAGGTAGGTGCCATCTGTTTCGGGTAGGCCGGCGCTGTTGTGCATGTGGGGGTTAGTGCTCCCCAGAGGAGGTGGGAGAAGGATAGGTATGGGACCCAAGGAAGGGAGTTTCGGGTGGAGGCAGAGATGCCGCTCCGTGTCCTTGACCCCATTGTTAATGGTGAGGACAGCAACAAGAAGGATGTGTATCCCAAGTACTAGGCACAGTCTGTCTGTCTGTCTGTTTGTCTGTCTATCTGTTGAGATAGGGTCTCACTATATAGCTCTTTTTAACCTGGAACTCACAGAGGTCTGCCTGCCTCTTTCTCCCTGTGAATGTGGGGATCAAAGAAAGGTGTGTGCCGCCACATCTGTCCATATTTGTAGTGTGGCGTTTCGGCTCATGTATGCACAAGTCATGACAACCTTGGGGTAATTAGTGTGACCATTGCCTTAGAGTGATGTAATTTCTTTATGGTGTATACATGGGGAAGGTTCTTACTCTTTAAATTTATTTCTGTTTGTTTGCTTGTTTCTTTATTTCTGAGTGTATTTTGCCTGCATGTATATCTGTGCATCACATGTGTGCCTGGTGCCCATGGAGGTCAGAAAGAGGGAGTCAGATCCCCTGGAACTGGTATTAATAGACAGTTGTGAGCTGCCATATAGGGGCTGGGAATCGAACCCAGGTCCTCTGGAAGAGCAGGACCTCCCCCGTCTGCACATTCTTTGCTATGAAATTAGGATTGAGCTCAACTTTTCTTACTCTTCTAAATTAGTAAGACTGAGGAATCTGTCGCCTGTCCTTTTTTGAATCTTTTCTGCCTCATGTTTCAAACAGATGAGAAAAAAAATAACCCTTACCTCTTTTTGGAAAAAGAGTCTTTGTAACTCTGGGCTACTGGGGGCAAGATTCAAGGACTTGGGAACTGATGGAGGTTTTAGAGCCAGGCTCAGAAAGCAGTTTGTGGGAGGACCGTGAAGCAAACAATTTAGGGTTCACAGGCTGCATGGACCCTGCTGCAGCTATGTAAGAGAAGACCATAGACTCAAATGAACAGTGAACATGGTTCAATAAAACTTTATTTAAAAAAAAAGACAAGGGGAGCCATGTTTAGCTTGTAGGGCACCTCAATCAAGTTGATTGAAGAAGAGCTGGGTGTTGATCATCACATACGGATTCTTCCAGATCTGAACTGAAAACATCCCACTGTCTCGTGTTCCATAGGAGGACTGAATTCTGTCTATCTCAGTCCCATAAGGGGGAATAACAAGGTTGTGGCCGATCGGTGTTTCTTACGTGGTGATTGTGTAGCTGTTAGCACCCTTGGTTGCTAATCCTTTGTGGTCCTCCCTCTTAAGGGCCAGGGGCAAGGTGAAACACTGTCGCATCAACCGGGATGGCCGGCACTTTGTGCTGGGGACCTCTGCCTACTTTGAGAGCCTGGTGGAGCTTGTCAGCTACTATGAGAAACATGCGCTCTATCGCAAGATGAGGCTGCGTTATCCCGTGACCCCTGAGCTCCTGGAGCGATATAATATGGTAGGTTGACTCTCTTGGGAATTGAGTTAGTTATTGCACAGACTAAATTGTATATATGCAATATACACACTCTTATATACATACCGTGTGTCTGGTACGGGATGTCCTGGGGATGCCGAATTAGCCGCAGCACACCAAGACCCTGCCCTCATGCTACCCACAGTCACACGGACAATGTCAGATGGGATCACATGCTAAAGAGGAAAGGCTGGGAGGGCACAGGAGTTATAAAGAGATGGGGCAATGGCGGCAGTTTTCAGAGGTTCTGAGGAGATCTTACTGAGGAGGAGTGAGCTATGTGGACATCTAGAGGAGGAAGGATGCAGGGGCAAAAGCCTTGGTGGGTACGGATGCGGGCATGAAGTGAGCTCCCCTGGAGTGGTGAGTGATGGGAATGGGGCTGAGAGGCGGGTTCATGTAGGGTCTGACGGGCCATTGTAAGTCCCTTCTCCTGCTTGTTGTACCATTCTGAGTGCAGGGGAGACCCCATATGGTTGCTGTATCATCATCTCACTTCTTGTCAGAAGGTTCTCTTGATTTCTTGAGAAGAGATTGGCTTTGAGGGCTGGTTAATGTCAGCTGTCAACTTGACACAGCCTAGAATCAGCAGGAGGAAAGTCTTAAGTGAGAAACTTTCTAGGTCAGGTTGGCCTGAGGACATGTCTGTGGGGGACCGTCTTGACTGTTAATTGATGTAGGAGGGTCCAGCCCGTTGTGGGTGGCACCATTCCCTAGGCAGTGAGTCCAGAACAGGTATGAGAGAGGAGAAAACTGGCTGAGAAAGCAAGGATGTAGGTGTTTATTTTCTCTACGCTCTTGACTGTGGATGACATGATTTGAGTCCCTGATGTCCCCATGATGATGGACTGTCCACCTAGAATTACAAGGAAATCCTTTCTTCTCTAAGGTGGCTTTGGTCAGGATATTTTTATCCCAGCAACAGAAATTGGTCTAGGACATAGGCCCTAAGACCCTGTGTAAGTCTGCTTTGAGAAAAAGCGGGCTCTAGAGGAGAGAACACATTGTGCTAGAGTGAGGTGTTTTGGTTAGCATGGGCTCCCCTGGAGAGTTCAGACCTTGACATCAAGAGGAGGAGACGCAATGGTGGACAGGAGAGTGGTCAGGGGAGGCGCTCTAACAGGACAAAACTGTGAAAGGGTGGCAGCTGGGGCCCTGGGTAGAGGGACAGGAAGGCTGGGGGAGGGGCCAGGGCAGGAGAGGGGCCTAGGTGGCTGCTGTTGCAAGCATTAACATAACACTCCAGGAAAAAAGGCCTCACTGGTCTGTTTGTCAGTTCCCCTAGTGTAAATCTCTCAAGCCTCGGATGTGCTGTCCTTGGGCAGGGTGTCATTAGGAGTTCCTAGCACCCTGTGGGACATGGAAAGGTGTCTACAACTTCAAGTCTGTTTCCAAATTTGGGAGAACTTCTTTGAAGCTTCTTGCTTTCTCTACCTCTGAGCCAAAGAAAATTCTATGAGGTTCCAACTCTTCTTTCCAAAGAACAGGATGTCCTGAGGAAGCCTGTAGCCTGGCTATGGACATGGGCCGTTCCAGGAACCTAGGATGCCACATTTTCTGTTTGGGTGGTCCTGGGAACTAAACCCAGGGCCTTGCACATGCCAGGCAAGGGCTTCTTCCGCTGAACCACATTCCCCGAGCCATTTCCATTGACTTTCCTTTGCTCTTTTTTTTTTTTTTTTTTTTTTTTTTTTGTCTTTCAGGAAAGAGACATCAACTCTCTCTATGACGTCAGCAGGATGTATGTGGACCCAAGTGAAATCAACCCTTCCATGGTAGAGCACCAGTCCTACCCGTTAGACTGAGAGAGAGTCCCTGCCCCACCACTGGTCTCCATAGCAGCTATAGCAGGGAGCGTTCTGGAACATCTGACCGTAACTAAAATTTCTCTTGACACATGATGATGGGCAGCCTGCCATGTGGTTCCGCAGAGGTTAATAGAATCTCATCCGCATGCAGCCATGCCTTGCTAGAATCCCGAGTTTCCGTGAACCACCTTTGGGCCAAACAGCTTCTAATTAAAAATCTTCCAAAATTTTTTTTCCTGCTTACTGACTGAGCCTGAGGTGTTTATGAATTATGTCTGCTTCGCTGACCTCCTTGCAAGGCAAATGCTATCTCGGATTCCCACCCTGCCTCTGTCTCATAGATTCATGTAGGTAGAGGTAGATTTTGCTTTTTGCCTCCCAGCTCCTCCTCGCTTTGGTTCTGTCTCAAATTTAGTGGGGTGGGCCGGGGCGGAGGAGAGAACTATAGCGGATTTTTTGTCTGGTATATGATTAGGGTGCAGCTCTCGCTGGTGGGTTCTGTTGAGATCCAAAACTGCAGTTCCTTTTCTTTCTTTCTTTCTTTCTTTCTTTCTTTCTTTCTTTCTTTCTTTCTTTCTTTCTTTTTTTTTTTTTTAAAATCCCAATCTCTTGTGGATGCAGATCTAGAGTGAGAAATGAAGGCGCCAGCAGGGATATGCAGAGGTTAGCAACAGCTTCTCAGAGGGAAAATGTTGCCCCCACATAAATCCTGTCTTTCTTGCTGCTGATACTGAGCACAGCTTTTGTTGTTTTGCTGGGAAAAGGGTGGGGGATGTTGAGACAGAGTCTCATTGTTTTGTTCAGGCAGGTCTTGAACTTGTGATCCTCCTGCCTCAGCCTCTCAGATACTGGAGCTACGGGTAGCACCACTGCACCTAGCATCTCAGCTACTCTTGACAATTGTCCATGCTGTGCAGATGGTTAATTGGGGAACCATTCGCCTAAGGAGAAATAGTGATTGGGTTCCCAGCCTGTCTAAGAAACAGTGTATGATTCTAGGAGAGTCATTGAGTACATTTGCTCTTGGGGGACTTCTGGGGTGGTGGTTGTGGCTGAATCTAAGAGGTTGTGTTGAGAAATTAGCAATGTTGCACCTTTGTCCATGGACACTTTCTCCTTGTTAGGTTACTTCCTGGTAACTTTGCTTGACTTTGGCTCCTATGCAATACCAACTCTTGCCAGCAGATGGCTCTGTAACCTTGGCCACCAACATCTTTCGCTTCCTAATGAGAATTTAATGGTACAGGTTCAGCTTCCCCGTGTCTACTCCTGTCTCCCAACTGTCCTTTTTCTTCTTGTTTTCCCCCAAAGCCTCAGAGGACTGTGAAAGCGCTCTATGACTACAAAGCCAAGCGCAGCGATGAGTTGACCTTCTGCCGTGGTGCCCTTATCCACAATGTCTCCAAGGAGCCAGGGGGATGGTAAGTCTGGGTGGGGTAGGTTAATGTGTGTCTGCTCGGACCGTGGCCGGCACAGGGGCCAGAGAAGACAGGGACAGTCGCAGAGGGTCCGTAGAGGAGATACTGACAAGTCCTAGGAAGTTAGTAGGCTTGGTTATCAGGTTAGTTAGTAGCCTCTTATCAGGCTCGGGAGCTGAGCCTTCTGGAGTAGATGTCAAGTTTGAGTCACAGACAGTCCCTGGGCTCAGACCCAGCTAGGATGTGGTGCCAGGCTATGGAGGCTGGACTTTGGATGGAGAGCTGTTACGTGGTGTGGCTGGAAGTGCTTTTGATAAGAGCCTCTGGCTGTGGAAAGCGCCCAGTGGGTGGCCTGTTTGATAGAAGGAGACCCTGCTCTCAGGAGTGGACTTGGTGGGGGGAAGCATGGGGATATCCAGTGTGGTAAGCACTTCCACAGAGGGATCACATCTCATGCTGCTGGCACCAGGTGTGAGTGTGCCCTCTTAGCTGAGTGATAATAAGAACACTGTTTATTTTGCTGGGCATGGGACCCAGGGCCAGTCTAATGCTGAGTGCCACCCCCGGCTTCTCATTGGCAGATTCTGGCTAAGTGTCTGTTTAATACTGAATTGTGAGCTGAGCCTAAGAATGAACACTGTCATAGCGCTGCTGTGTGCTGGACGCTGTTCAAAGCATTTGGCATACAGAGACCTAGACAGTTCTAATAAAATCTAAGCGGCTCCAGCATTGTCCCATTCTACAGATGAGGAGCCTGCAATACTGGTGTGGTGTAGTCACCAAAGAAACTGGGATTGCTTTTTCAAAAGTATTTATTTTTATTACTTTTTACATATGAGCAAATATATACCTCTCTGTGTATGTGCCTGAGAGTGCAGTGCCCATGGAGGCCAGAAGAGGGCAGAAGATCCCATGGAGCTGGAGTTATAGCTACCTGTTATGGATGCTGAGCCATCTCTCCAGCCCCAAGCAACAAGGGTTTCATTGCAGGCCATTTGGCCCCAGAACTTCCTCAGAACTGTCCCACAGATGGGGCAGCTGATCTCTGGGAGGGCCTTGGCCCCTGTTAAATCTCTGAAAGCTTCGACTTCACATAGTGTTGCCAATACCACAGTCCAGTCAGGAGTTTTCAGCCATCCGACCATAAGTGTTTTTAAAGGCACAGACTCCCTTGGACATTCTGTTGTCACACACAGATCGTGACAGCCCTCTCTGGTCACTTGGCCACTCCTGAGGTGAGCCGGCTAAGCCCTCGGTGTCCGTGCTTCTCCACAGGTGGAAAGGGGACTACGGGACCCGGATCCAGCAGTACTTCCCATCCAACTACGTTGAGGACATCTCAGCAGGTGATGCTGAGGAGATGGAGAAGCAGGTATGTCTCCGTCATCTGTTGCCGAGGCCTCTGGAGCAGTCCCTTGAGCTCTCTTGGGGGTGTCTCTGCAGAGTTTGGCAGTGGAGCAGGCAGAGTGATGCAGAAATCGGGACTGGCCCCAAGTTGCAGTGGGTGAAAGTCTCCGTGACGAGCCGGTTGTGTTTTAATCAGGCGGTCCTGGGCTGAAAAGCACAGGAGAATTCTCACGGGAGTGGAAGTAGCCAGACGGGGAATTTGTCCTCTGCTCAAAGCAATGTGCAAATGAAACACGTTCGGTTTAGGAAGCCAGACATGCAGAACGTGCTTGGCATGAGGAAGAAACCGTGCCTTGCTGGAAGGTGAGATAGGAGGGCCTTTTGGTGAATTTGTAAGCCAGGCTTCGGTACCTAGCCACCTGTGATCAGAATGCTCTCAGTAGAAGGAGGTGACCCCTTGACTCCACCAGCCTGCCACATCTGTATGTGACGTGGACATACAATCCTTTGGAGCCCATGGTGTTTATTCCCTAAAATGGCAAGGCAATCAGGAAGGGTTTCCTGGAGGAAGGAACATTGGAGCTTTAAAAGTGAAGCTGGGGTTCATTCGCAAGCGGTGGGCATAGGGAGACAACCTAAACCAGAATGTGGTGATGGGAAGCCAGTTGTATCCAGGATGCCTGGACTGGAACAGGGCCAGGGCCAGGACCCCTCCCTGCCTCTCTGTGTCATCACAAGGCTGGCGGAGGAGGCTGGAATAGTACAACAGTGGCAACAGCTTCTCCATCTCAGCTGGACCTTAGGATGTTTCCAGGGTGCAACAGGGAGTTGGCCAAGGCTTGGAGAGCCTCGGAAACCAGATGGCGGACCCCAGCTGCTGTTTTCCAGAGGACACGGGGAGCCACAGAAGGCTCTTGAGCTGGAGGAACAGAGGGCCAAATGGTCTCGTTTCAAATGTGTATCAGATAAGGGCTCTGCACTAGGGTTTGAAATTTGTCCGAGAATTCACAAGGTGTGTTTCTGTGGATTGGAAAATGCGACGCAGGGACCATGGGCGCCTCAGCGCTGCTGGGTCCCCGTCCTCTCTATTTTGGTATTAGTGCCCTCCCTGCGGACGCTGGAATGAATATGCATTTTCAGCAACGCCACGGGTCGTGGTGGCGCTAAATGGCCTGCTCCAGAAACCGGTTGTCGTTTTATTATTCTGTTTATGACTACTGAGAATTGGGTTTTGTTTCTTCGCAGATTATTGAAGACAATCCCCTTGGGTCTCTCTGCAGAGGCATATTGGACCTTAATACCTACAATGTTGGTATGTACACGTATTCTTAGCCTGGTGCCATTCCAGATCCACCCACTCCACTCTTCCAAGCCTGACTTCAGGATAGCCCAAGCAGGGAGGTGGTTGGCGCTAGTCCTGTGCCTCCAAACTTAGGGGGCGTGATGCCCAAAGTCAAATGCATGGGAACCGATGGGGCCCTGAGCCCGCTGCTACCATCTGCTCACACAGGCCCGTCTGGCCCCTAAGAGCACCGGTGACTCCGCTGTTGTCATCCTGTCAACATCTGCCCATGTCTGCGTGCTTTTCAGAGAGCTCAGCTGTTTGTTGGTCAGGCTGTGGTGGATCGTGGGGTTGGAAGTCTTGGCCTCTAAGCTCCTAAGGCTGAGTGCCTGTCTCTTCTCTCTGGTCCTGTCCTCAGCGTGTGTGCCGCCAGGGACGTGATAGTGTGGTCTGTTGGGAGAGAAGCCATGATTTGCACGCCGCAGCTCCCCGTGTTCAGGGCCTCTGCACATTTAAGTGGGTGCATTGCAGCTTCCAAGGCTGCAGCTGCAAGTACGCAAGGAAGATAGGTCCAGGCATAAAGGCCAAGCTCCTTTCTCAGCTGATCTCTGGGTTCCCACAGCCCACTGATTCTTGAACTCTGTCCCCCCTTTCTTGAGGAGGCCCAAGCATGGTCCTCTCAGATTTCCGTGATGGCAATCCTGAGATCCCTTCCCAGTACGGCCAGCACTTTATTTCTGCCTTTATTTTCTTCCCCCCTTTCCCGTCCTGGGACTCTGACAGGGAAGGTGGAGGGGTTTTGCTCCAGGTGAGAAAATGGGTAAGTCCCTGGCAAGTTCCCAGATGCGCCGGGACTCTGTTCTCACCTTTGTAGCGGATGCCCTGTGTTGCCCCCTTCCCTGTATTGTCCTGTTAGGAGACATGACACTGTCACTCAGCCGTGGGGGGCTTGTCATTAGGTTGGATCCGCCTTTCAGCTCTGCCAGCGTGACTTCCCAAATGTTGCTGTCTCTTGCGCCTCAGTTTCTCGAGCTCACTGTAAGATGAATGTAACAGGTCTAGTGTCCCCAGGTCCCCCTGAGGTTTGCTAAAGGCTAACACACAGTGTAGTCTTCTGCTGGGGATGTCACCTCAGAAAGTGCAGCCGCCAATGCTGGGCAGATCAGGGTAACCATGGTGTTCCTCCCTAAAGTTACCTTCTTCACTTGTCACCTGCGGGCCACCTTGGTATGCACCAGCTAGTGGCCACATGGTTCCCAACCTTCTTCCATCCTCCCACGGCTGTCTCTCTGTCTGGGTCTCCACTCTTCCCCCCTCCTTTCTCTTCTAGGGACATTTTTCCTTGGATTTAAGATTTATCCTAGGTCCAGCAATCTTACCTTGAGATAGTTGGTACATCGGCGGAAATTCCATTTTTTTATTTATTTTTTTTTTTTTGATTTTCGAGACAGGGTTTCTCTGTAGCTTTTTTGGTTCCTGTCCTGGAACTAGCTCTTGTAGACCAGGCTGGCCTCAAACTCACAGAGATCCGCCTGCCTCTGCCTCCCGAGTACTAGGATTAAAGGCGTGTGCCACCACGGCCTGGCTCGGAAATTCCATTTTTGAATAAGTTTACATTCATAGGGACGGAGGTCTGACATATCTTTTTGGAGGCCACAACTCAGCCCAATGCTCACCTTTAGCACTAACGCGTACAAAGGGTTCAGATACTGCCTGCTGGAAGGCAGGGATCCCCATCAGCGTGGACTGTGATGGTAGCTGTGGCAGCTCTGGCGAGGTCCCTAGAGAGGAGGACAGTGTGGGATACAGTCTCTGTGGTCAGCTGTTGGGCCCATCAGGACTTTCCTTACCCTCTGTCTACAGTGAAAATCCCCCAGGGTAAGAACCAGAAAGCATTCGTCTTCGTCCTGGAACCTAAGAAGCAGGGGGACCCTCCTGTGGAGTTTGCAACTGATCGCGTGGAGGAGCTGTTTGAGTGGTTTCAGAGCATCCGGGAGATCACGTGGAAGATTGACACCAAGGTGAGTCCAAGCACGCTGGGCAACGGGGTGCCTGCCCAAGCACACAGGGGAACAGGGGGTCTGCCCGTCCCAGCCTATGCTGCTCTGCCGAGGCCAGGCAGGGGTTCAGAGGCCATTGTTATATTTTGGAGGGACCCTGGATTCTAAACTCTGGTGTTGGCTACAGGAGGCACCTAGTGGCACCATTTCTAATCGAGGGGCCAGTGATGACAGGGTTCTAACATGGGGCAGGTAGGTAAAAGCAGGAACTTAGGGTTAGGCCAGCAGCTTGCAAATCTGGTCTTGACATTGGCTGTGTAGTTCAGAGTTAGAGGTAATACTGTCTCTTGGGATGTATGGACCAACCTAGACAATATCCCTAAAGCATTCAGCGTGGGAGGCTGGAAGCACTTCTGAAAAGCATTCTCTCAGGCGGCTGCTAGAGTCTGGAGCTGTGTGAGAAGGTAGCTCTGTGTAGGAGCCTGACGGCATTGTATAGGGGTACAGTGGGTGTGTGGAGGGGGCTCTTCCTTCCGTTAGTCCATGTGCTGGGCTCTGGGCCTGAGGAGACTGCCTTCTGCACTAAGCTCTGCTAGGAGAGCCCATGTTTGGGTGTGGAAGGCAGAGGAGGGTGTTGGGTGCCATCCTCTGTTTCTCCTTCATGTAGCCTTTTGAGGCAGGCTTTCATGCTCAACCTGGAACTTAGGGTTTTTTTTTGGGGGGGTCAGACTGGCAACAGAAAGCCCTAGTAATCCTCCTGCCTCTTCCCCCGCCACAGTGTTGAGGTTACAGCTGTGAAAGGCCACACCTGACTTGTTAGGTGGGTGCTGGGATCTGAACTCAGGTTGATAGGGTTGCGCAGTGAGCTGCACTAACCACTGGGCAATCTCTCCAGCCCATGCACGGTGGAGAATCTTCAGAGGATAGAGGGAGGGGGATTTGTCTTCAGGACAGGAAAGCACCCATCCCTGGCTGTTTAGGCTGTGTGTGGGAGAGCTGCCTGGGTGAGCCAGGAGCATGGCATGGTACAGGTGCTGGCTCAGCGCTGTCCTGGCGCCCGTTTCCACAGGAGAACAACATGAAGTACTGGGAGAGGAACCAGTCCATCGCCATCGAACTCTCTGACTTGGTTGTCTACTGCAAGCCAACCAGCAAAACCAAGGACCATTTGGGTAAGTCTCCCGAGACCCAGTGGGGGTGAGCTGGGGTTTGCTGTGAGGCTGGTGCGGCCGGTACAGTACGGCAAGCTTTCGCTTTGCTTCCTAATGGATCTAGGCGGAAGCCCTTCTGGTATCCCCACAGCCAGGACATTGGCAGTTCGGAACAAAACAAACTGTAATCTGCTCCGAAGGAAAGGCTGCGGGGCATTCAGGTCTCTTTTGATTGCCTGAGACTCTCTTTGTTGTGCCAGGCGTTGCTAAGGGCAAGTGGTCCCAGCTAAGATGTGATTGTCACTGCCTTTAAGTATCTCTGTGTGTTCATAACTTTTCTGGAAAAACATGACAACTGAGCCAACTTATCAAAGAACAAAGAATTATTTGGACTTAGGGTTCTAGGTTCTAGAGGAATGAGAGAGAGAGAGAGAGAGAGAGAGAGAGAGAGAGAGAGAGAGAGAACACCAGGAAAGGCATGAGGCTTTGAAACCTCAAACTTGTCCTCCAGCAAGACCACACTCCACACTTCCTAAACCTCCGACTGGGGACTAAGTGTTCAAATACACGGGGGCCATTCTCACTTATGTCCCCTAGTCTCATTCCCGTTGCTGTGATTAAAAACCTGGTCACGTCCCAGTCACACTCGTCACACTTGCGGATGTGTAGAGAGAGAATAAGCTAATTTATGCCTGGTACGTAGCTAGCCTTCTCTGTGCTCACACAGTCCAGAGCCCCAAGCCAGGGAACGGTGCTGCCCACCTTCAGGTTGGGGCTACCCACATCAGATACGGCAGTCAAGACCATCCCTCCAGATGTGCCAACAGCCTAACCTGATCTAGATAGGCCCTCGCTGAGATTCTCTGCCCAGGTCATTCCAGTTTATGTCAGATTGACAATTAAAATGACCCATCATGGTGGGTGTCTGTGTGTGTGTAGCTGTATGTGTGGAGGCCAGGGGCCAGTCTTGGCTGTTGTTCCTCATCTGTCCATCTTGTTTTCCCTCCCTCCCTCCCTCCCTCCCTCCCTCCCTCCCTCCCTCCTTCCCTCCCTCCCTCCTTTCTTTCTTACTTTCTTTTTTTGAGATGGACTCTGCCACTGGGCTTGGAATCAGCAAGCTGGTAGACTGGCTGGCCAGCTAGCTCTGTGGATCTGTCTTCTGCAAGTCCCACATACTGGGATTGCAAGTACACACTGCCGTGCCTGGCCTTTCCCCATAACTTGTAGGCTCAAACTCAAGACCTGCTTGCATACTTGGCACTTTACCGAGGGGCAATCTTCCTATCCCTTCAGCGTCTTTTCAAGAGAATACTGGTTTCCTTTTGTTACCTGGGCCTCTGTCGTTGTGCCCAGAAGCAAGGGTGACCTTCTCCTCTGTCTTGGTCAGTGTTCTGCTGCTGTGAAGAGATGCCATGGCCATGACAACTCTTATAAAGGAAAACATTTAACTAGGGATGACTTATAGATTCCGAGGTTTAGTCCATTGTTATCATGGCGGGAAGCATGGTAGCATGCAGGCAGACATGGTGCTGGAGAGGTAGCTGAGGATTCTGCGTCTGGAACCTTAGGCAAGAGAGAGAGAGCCACTAAGCCAGGCTTGAGCCCCTGAAATCTCAAAGCCCACTCCAGGTGACACAGTTCCTCCACCAAGGCCACACCTACTCCGATGAGGCCACACCCCCAAATAGTGCCTCTCTTCTGGTGACCAAGCATTCAGATCTATGGGCCTATGGGGGCCATTCTTAATTTAAACCACCACCTCCTCTCTGCAGAAAACCCGGACTTCCGAGAAATCCGCTCCTTCGTGGAGACAAAGGCAGACAGCATTGTCCGGCAGAAGCCCATCGATCTATTGCGGTACAATCAGAAGGGCCTGACACGTGTCTACCCGAAGGGACAGAGAGTTGACTCTTCAAACTATGACCCCTTCCGCCTGTGGCTGTGTGGCTCCCAGATGGTGGCGCTCAATTTCCAGACGGCAGGTAAGGGACTACAGTGCCCAGCCTGTCCAGTCTGGGCAGTGGTCAAATCAGCTGGGTGGCTGGTGGGTGTGGTGTTTCTGAACAAGTGATTGGGCTGGCCCGGCAAAGCTGAACTTGAAGGTGGGTTAGTGCAAAGCGCCTGAGCTGAGTGGACACCTGACTGAAGCAGGCTCCGAGCTCATGAGTGACAGAAGCATTATCGTTGTGGCTTAGGAAGGAAACACAGTAACTTCTTTAACTAGTAAGTGTAGCAAGGCTTGCAGCCTGAGGCTTGGCTGAACCCAGGAGTTCTATGGCTGCCTTATCCCTCCTCTTTGTGTAGTGATTCCTTTCTAAGTGCTTCAGGCTCACACACACATTCCCCCCCCCTCTCAATTTCCATAGTACGGAAAACCCATGTACACAAATTCTTGGACTCTGCTCTTTGCATCCTGTGGATTCTCTTATAACTTCTTGGATCCCACAGAAGGGAGCTGAAGTTCATTTAACAGCTGGCCCAACCCAGCTCTAGGTATCTGAAGGTCAGGTCCCATCCCTGTCTACCATAGATGCCAATGCCTCCTGGGTCTCCCATGAACCTTGTTCCAGGTCTTAGTGCCCAGCTGCGGGGCAGACATCCTTTACTCACGGGGCGGTTCCCAAGAAGCTCTCACTTTGATGAACTGCCTTGAGGAGGTCCACTGAGCGCCTGTCTCCTGGTGCTTGTCCCAGTTCCTCCTCTAGACTGGGTGGAAGCATGGGTACTGCCCTCTGGTGTGATTTCACGCCTGTAGTTTTATGAGGCTTTTCCGATCTTTACCCATCGGCTGAAAATGGACGTTAAATTGTACTTCGAGTCAAGGTGTTGAGTGACATTAGCCTTTTCCCCCTCACAAACTCTAGGGATGTTTACCTTGGTTTTCCTGCAAAGCAATTGGTCTTCTTGCCCACCGTATTCCACCAAGCTGGCTTCTTATATGCTTTTGAATATCTGCCTGTTATTTGAACTGAGGCGACTAACCGTTAAAACAAATCTATTATTGTGTGTGTATGTGTGGGCGTGTATGCCATGGCACACATGGGACAGTCAGAGGACATCTTTGTAGAATCTCTCCTGCCATCTTTATGTGGGTTCTGAGGACCTCACCCAGGTCATCAGGATTGCATGGCTGCTTTCTGAGCCACCTTGGATTTAAATGATTTACCTGGCAGTGTTTCTAAGTGCTGGGGTTGGAACTTGGGGCTTGCACGTGCCAAGCAGGCATTCTACCCCGATCGACACCCCTTTATAGTAGATTCTAATTTAGTAAAGTTACAAGATTTTTTTTTATCTGATGCGGGGTTGTTTTTTTTTAAATGCTTTCCATGTTTCCTTGGGGTCAGATGTTCTTTTGGAACAGTTGAAATCATCATAGGGAAGGCCATGTAACCCGTGCCCACGAGCGCCTGGAAGCTGGTGTTGCCTGGCTGCCCCGTAGCATCCCTGTTCTCTCCCCTCAGACAGGTACATGCAGATGAACCACGCGCTGTTTTCACTCAATGGGCGGACGGGCTATGTCCTGCAGCCTGAGAGCATGCGGTCGGAGAAGTATGACCCAATGCCACCCGAGTCCCAGAGGAAGATCCTGATGACGCTCACTGTCAAGGTAGAGCGGGCAGCTGGGTGGGTCTCTTTGGACACTGGTGACACTCTTGTCTCTGTTCAGCCATTGCTGTCTCGACAGCACTTCAGGCTCATGTGGTTCACCAGGATCATTCTGAGCTGACTCTCTGTAAACCCTTCCAGTCACTTGCCTTTGTCTGGATGTGAGATGTGCACTTGGAGTGCCTGTGAGGTCAGCCTCTGGCCAAGAGGGGTGTTCATCTCCCCTTTGCCTTGGAGAGGCCAGAGGTCTCTTAAGTTAATCCAGTCCTTAGCACTTGGGAAAGATGTGAGAGAGAATTTGGAAGACCCAGGAAGTTTAGGTGAGATGGGCTGGGGATGTAGCTTTGTTTTTACGAGTGTTTGTCCAACATGCATGAAGCTGGGAGCACCAGGGAAACAGAGGCAGGAGGATTGTCATGAAGGTGAGTGAGGCCAGCCTTGTCTACATAACAGGTTTGAAGCTAGCTCGGGATAAATGGGACCTCATTCTAGAAATGCAAAAATCAAAGGCTTTGTTAGGACCCTTAAATAAGGGTTCGTTATAAACAGATCACCCCACTTTCCCCATCTGGGAAATGCACTGTCAGGGTAGCCATGTACCTGTGCTCAGGTGAGTCTCTCCGGCTGAGTCACATGGCCTCGGCTCTGGGCAAGGTCTGGGAAGCTACTGCCACTCCCTCTCATCAGACACTGGCGGTGGGTGGATCGGCATCCATGCTTCTGGGTGCCGTGGTGACTTCTCCACGGGATAAGGCTAGCTGTGAACTTGTGCAGTCTGACTCCAGAATCCTAAAAGAATCCACGAAGCACTGCTGTGTGGATCCAGGAGAGTTCCAGTCCTTGCCTTCCGTGTCCTAGGTCCTTGGTGCACGCCACCTCCCCAAACTAGGGCGGAGTATCGCCTGTCCCTTTGTGGAGGTGGAAATCTGCGGGGCCGAGTACGACAGCAACAAGTTCAAGACGACGGTTGTCAGTAAGTAGCTGGCCCTTTCTGTTTGTGTGGGTGTGCCCAGGTACTTGCGGAGGTCAGAGGTCAACCATCACATGACTTCCTCGATCATTCTCCACTCTAGTTTTCGAGCCAGGATCTTTCTGTGAACCTGGAGCTCATCAATTCAGCCACATTGGCTGGCTGGTAGGCATATTGGCTGGCCACTAGGCACATTGGCTGGCCGCTAGGCTCCAGGGGTCTGCCTGTGTCTCCCCCAGCACTGCTTTACAGACATGTGCTTGGCTTGGACATGAACACTGGGCGCTGAACGTGGGTCATCCTGCTTATAGCAGGTACTGGGCTGAAGCATCTCTCCAGCCCTGCTAGTCCTTCCACTTGAAGGTTAAGGGAGGAGACTCCTAAGTGGGTTACTGTTCCTTGGGGATTTTATGATGTACTTTTGCTGTTATCCAGCCCCCTCAAACCCTTCCCCCCCCCCCCCCCCCCCGCAACCTTTCGTTGAGAAATCAGAGCCACCTGCCTGCTAGACGCCCTCTGGGAACAACTCAGGTGCACAACAATTAAACTGGCCTTTTGATAGGGTGGCAGGTTTGCTGTGGGTCTTGCCTTATAAGGCTGGTCATCCATGAGAATGCCCAGCACACTTCTGAGACCCCCCAGATCACTTTCTTCTTCAGGCCAAGGGGTGCAGCTCACAGGGGCTCTGCTCACCTCCTTTCTTGGTACTCCCACACTGAATTCTGTTCTACACCTGCCCCGCTTCCCTTCCCTTCTCCTATCCCACAAGGTGAGTTGGGTGAAGTGGCGGCGTGTTCCTCCGCTCACGGAAGGCTGGCCTGCAGCAGGATTGCTTGTTGGGAAGGAAATAACAAATATAACCCTTCAAGGCTTCTTGGACTAGGGTGTGGATGCGAATTGATTTACCAGATTGTGGAGGGATTTGAAGCTGAGGCTGCAGAGGCTGCCTTACCCTGAGGTGGCAGGGCACGTGAATCGGTAACAAGGTTTTGGTCTTTTCTAGACGACAACGGCCTCAGCCCTGTCTGGGCTCCAACGCAGGAGAAGGTGACATTTGAAATTTATGATCCAAACCTTGCGTTCCTCCGCTTTGTGGTGTACGAGGAGGACATGTTCAGTGACCCCAACTTCCTGGCTCATGCCACGTACCCCATTAAAGGGATCAAGTCAGGTAAGGACCATTAGCAAAGATGTTCCATGTGGGGGAGCCAAGTTCTTTGGTCTGTGCTGCAGGCTGTAAAAAGAACACGCCAGCGTCTTTCCCAGCTGAGGTTAAGTCACAACAAAGCCAGTAAGGTGGGCAGTAAACACAAGGGTGGGGAGAACGTGGAGAAAGGCTGAGTCCTTTAGCTATCAGTGAGCAAGGCATCAGTTACTCCACCTTCGACCGGGCACTGTTTGATTTCATTGTGAGATGCCCCAGGCAGTTTGTCTTCATTAGCAGGTGAAGAAATACGTTCTTCCACAAGCCATGCGTGACTCTGGCCAGCATCCTAAGGATGAGGCCCTGAGCAAACACAGGCTCCAGCTCTCTCAAGCATTCTGAATTTACCATCTTCTACTACGCATGGAGGTTGACCTAATTCTTGGATTTATTTTCATGCCGAACACAATACAAAACCTCCTCCTGCCCTACAAAGGCCCAGTCAAAGCAAGCCACGTAAAAACCCCATATATCTGGGCATCTCTCAGCCCTCATCAGAGAAGCCTCCTTTTGAGGTAGATGGTTATAAATGCAGAGAATAAGAGACTGTGGGGTGCTTGGTTCTGTGTCAGCTTTGTTATTCTATGACATCTATGTCACCCTTCCCAAAAGTTTAGGGATCATTGAGGAAGAGGAGATAGATTATCAGAGCTCCAGACAAGATGGGTACAATATCAAGCCAACCGAAATCACAGCACAGATGGGGTCAGGGCTCATGAAGTCTCACTCCTCGCTGAGGAGTTGTTAGCAACTGGTGGCTGCTGGGAGAGGGAGAGCCCCATCTTCTTCAGGGACTTGGCCCCTGAGAGGTTACCCAGCCCAGCTCCGATAGATGGTCCCATACCCATGCATAAGTGCACCCCGAGGGTTTAAAAAAGAGAGCGCATGAAGTTGGGGGGGGCGCTGGCTGGGAGGAACTAGGTTGGATTTAATCAAAGCACACTATGTACGTATATGACATTCTCAAACAATTCAAAAGTATGAGAAAAAAAGAAAAGAAAAACAACCAAAACTTGCTGTATTGAATTTTCCCAAGTGCAGCTAAGACAGTGTCTTCCCAGACCTGACAGTTCTCGGAAGGTGGCCATCCTTAAGTGATAAGGTTTCTCTCCGTTCCTTCCTCCCTGGATTTCACATATGATCCAACACACAGGCCAGCTTCATGGCGAATATCTTCCTTCTTTATCCCCAGCATTGCTGATTCACGAGACAGACCTCACAGATCCTTCCGGATTCCCCAGGAGGCCACTGTTTCCTGGGTTCCCAGAGCAGTCATTTTTCAAGAGAAAGAAATTACTATCATTTTTGTCATTTCTATCAAATTACTGTCTTTTGATGTTTGGAAGCCTGGGCTCTATTCCGTGCTGAACTGGGCCTTTTGAAAACTTGGACCATGCCGCCTCTTCTCTCATAAATTCTCTCAGCTTCTCCAGTCATTTCCCTCACTCCTTGTGAGCCCCTCCTGCTAGAGGATGCTGATTGCTGGGTCCACCAGGGGATGCTCCCATTCGGCCCAGTGTGGAGCTCTGGCATCAACCCGCCCCCCCCCCCCGGGAAGTCCTGGGCAGTGCTGAACAAAGGGGGCTGGGCCCCAGCTGCCCATCTGCCTGCAGAGGACCCCAGCACCCGAGTGAGTCTGGGGAGATAGATATGTAAAACCTCATTTGTTGTAGGGAGGGGCCGAGCCACCCAGCTAGCTTATCCCCGAAATAACCACACAGAAACTGTGTTCATTAACTCACTGCTTGGCCTGTTAGCTCTAACGTCTTATTGGCTAACTCTTACACCTTGATTTAGCCCATTTCTATTAATCTATGTATTGCCATGTTGCAGTGGCTCACCAGGAAAGATTCAGCATGTCTGATTCTGGCGACTCCATGGTGTCTCTCTCTACTCTGCTTTCATCCTCCCAGCATTCAGTTCTCTTTTTCCTCACCTACCTAAGCTCTGCCCTATCAAAAGGCCAAGGCAGTTTCTTTATTCATTAACCAATAAAAGCAACGTATCAACAGAAGGACCTCCTACACCACTCATTCCTACTTAGCAGCTTAGAAAGAGCATTTGAATACATTACGATAATAATAATAATAGCCAACACCCCTTGGTGGTTAGCATGTACTACAGATGATGTTACAGTCGGCATCAGAGATAGTGGACTCTGTTGGCTATGTGCTTTTTCAGACTAGCCCAGTAAACAGGGTTCAAAAATGATGCTCCCTCCTCTTCTTGACAAGAAGAATAGCGTTGAGAGAATCTTTGCGGTTCTGCTCTTAATGTCCGCATGGCATTAAGGAGCCAGACCAGCTGGGTCCTGACCATCTTGCTCTTCCCCTAACCCTACCATCCTTTGAAAGATGGGGGAGGTCACCCTTGGGGTGAAGTCAGAGTTCACGGCACACGGTCTTTCCTTCTTGCTAGGGAATCAGTTCCCCTAAGATGATTTAGCCCAGAGATTGAGAAAACCAACAAGGAAGTATCAAGGAAGATTAATACTGGGAGCCTCCGCCCCATTCTAGCCAGGAGATAACCACAGCAGGGACGGTCTCCCTTTCTTCGCCAGCTCCTAGCATATCTATATTCATGAGAGGCAGGAAATAAAATGAATAGTCCTTTTGTGCAGATGGCTTCCAGGGCCTTCTAAACTCGAAAATAAACTTTGCCCATTGTTAGGATGGCTGCATTTAAGCTTTCAAATTGGCTGGGCCCTGCTCAGGAGGGAGACAACACTTACTGCACTCAGCTACCTTCATTTCTTTTTATTTAATCCTCACAGGAAAAGCCCGTGAGGGCTTGCTTATCTTTTTCTTTTCTTTTCGTTTTTTTATTAAATCATTTTTACTTTTAAAATCTGAGCACTTCAAAGCCTAGAGACTTGAACTAACTCATTCAAGGTCACAAGCTGGTACTTGCCCTGTTGTTTTTCCCTCTCTGTAGGCTGTCCTTGAGGGGCCTCTTATTTCAAGTGGGTACTTAAAGCACCCCCCAACATGGACTTCTCTTCATTTCCCTTCTCCATGTGAAACAAACAAAACTAAAAACAATACAGTTTTCGTATTGTTGGTGAAACTGAGAAATACCTTGACTCTAGGTCACACGAGAGCTTCTTAGAGTTGGGAAGGAGGACGAGGTATGGGGAGCCAAGGGCAGAGCCACTTGTCACTTGTCCACTGTCAGCCAGTCCTGCCCTATGGCTGGAGTCCACAGCTACCTGGCAATGTCCTGGGCCACCCCAGAGGAGCCTGAGGTCCTGTTTATTCTCACAGTCCATCAACACTAACCTGTCTCCAGGTCAGCCCATGACATGTGCAGGAGCTGAGCCTCACCAGGGCTCGTGAGGGATGATAGCTACAGAATCTGCTCCTGCGCCACAAACTCCATTAAGCTTGGCCAAACTGCAGGCATTCTGTGATTATCAACCCAGACAGAAACCAGAGCAACCAATGAACTAACCACCACCCAGAATCTCATCTCTCGTCAGGTGGAAATGCGTCAGACAATTTCAGTGCAGCAGTGTTTAATGAACTCAGAATGTCCCCCAAATGCTACAGTGGGGAAAATGTAGCCCAGGAGTTTTTATACCCATCCCTGACTAGCAGACATGTAGAAACTCAAAGGACAGCTCCATTTACAATGCACAATCAGTGATTCTTTGTCACATGAACACTAGAGGACAAAGTCAACTAACTAAAACATTCGCAAAGAAGTTCAGCCAGAACGACAAGGGGAATCGTGCAACTTAACACCATGTTTGAACACTTACTGCATATGGCTTTTATAAATCCAAGACCAGCGGGTGGTGGTGGTGCACACCTTTAATCCCAGTGCTCGGGAGGCAGAGGCAGGTGGATCTCTGTGAATTTGAGGCCAGCCTGGTCTACAGAGTGAGCTCCAGTTGGTGAATACTGTTACACACACACAAAAAAAACCCTGTCCTGGAAAAAAAAAAGGACCAAAGTAATACTGAGTTCTGATTAGTGAGATGCATATTGTGTATTATACTGGCATCTTTTTCTTGCTTGGAGCTACAAAGAAGATGGATATGATAAGATAAAATAAAATAAAATATAATAAAAGGGGCTAAAAAGCTGGCTCAGTGGCTAAAGGTGCGTGCCACCAAGTCTAATGATTTGAGTTCAACCCCTGGGACCCACATGGTGGAAGGGGAGAAATCGTTCCTACAGACTGTCTTCTGACATCCCCCTGTACACTATGGCTGCAATGCTCCCTCCCAAAATAAGTCAATAAAAATAAAAGTATACGGTAAAGGATTAACAATAGGATAGAGGTATTGGCCTATAATCCTCCCTCACCATGGTCTTCTAGCTTTGTAAAAAAAATTTAAATTATAAAATGTCAGAAAAGCATCCCCAAGCCTTTCTTTGTAGGAGAATCATGGTTGTTAAACAGGGCACGAGGCAGCTTGTTTTCAAGACTTCCTCCCTGCCGCAGGGAGTTCTTACTTCGCTTGCTTGCTCTAAAAGAAGTCAACAGGATGCAAAGGTTCCCTACCACGTTGGTGTAGAAGCAATAACATCTTTAGAAAACTATAAAACCGGGAGGGAAAAAGGGAAAGCACAAGGCTGGGTGGTCATGCCCCTGCCTCCTCCCAAGCAGCAGAAGGGGAGATTCAGTAGATGCTGTTTCAAGGTGTTAAGATGGACTGGTGAGGTGGCTCCCCCCGGGAAAGATGCTCAATGCCGAGCCTGACGACCTGGGATCAGCCCTCAGGAAGCATACGGTAGAGGGAGAGAACTGGCTCCTGCACACTGTCCTCACCTTTGCACATGCGTGTGATAAAATACTGGGTAGTGTGGATCTTCCCTGAGAGAAGGAGGCCGACACATGGATGGAGGAAGGAAATGGGGGGGGGGTGTCTCTAATGTATATTTTGCTTATCCTAGCTCAGCCAGTACTATGTAAATTAAAAGCTTTCCGGGGGGCCAAGGGGTAAGAAGAATGGGTGACTGAGACAAAAGGTTAAATTTAAGCTGCGAGGGGCTGTTCACTCTATCTGTGGTTTTTAAAAGGCACACAGCATCTGCTTAGAGAGGAAAGGCCACTCGCAGCAGTGTGCAGTAGGCTAGGGAGCGAGCGGTCTGTGTTTTCCGTGGACTTTCACACAAGACAGTCAACCAGCTGTCAAGATGAATGATTGCAAATGTTATTTAATGGGGGTAAGGGGAATCAGCTCCAGTTCGCCCTGCGTCAATCCTTAATTAGAAGACACGTATCAAGGTCTGCTGCACATGGGTCCAGGTTGTAAATAGGAAGTGGGTTCCAGAGAGGGTGATCAGTGCAGCTACGGCTGCCAAGTGATAGTAACATAGGAGATCACTGAAGAGAAGCCCACCCCCTCCTGTGCTTTGTAAAGACCCGAGTGGAGGCAGTGGGTTGAGGATTCATTATAGTCCTGAGTCTTTCGACTTCATGAGTATTTAAGGAATGGATTCACAGTAGTATCAACCACCCTAATTTCAGTGACGGATAGTATGTAGATTCTTACATCTTTCTAAAATTACATTGATTAACTGTGTGTCTGTATTTAGATTAAACTTAAATTATAAAATTTAAATAATAAAGCACGAGTGGGGGTTGTTTCTCTCTCTGTTTCATATGGGAGTCAGTTTGTCAGGCATGCAGTGGGTACCTTTAACCTACCTACTGAGCCATCTTGTCGGCCCGGTTTTGATTTCTTCTGAACTAATCATTTCTAGTTGGCAGGTGTTTTTTTTTTTTTTTTTTTAACTTTACTAATAGCCCTGTGTGGATTAGTTAAGAATGCTAGTCCCCTTTGACCTTAGAACAGGAACTTGGGCATCCGGATCGCAGGCCCTAGCATGGCGCACTGACCTCTCTACCCTCTGGATGGCCATGCTGTCTCCAGGCTATCACAAGAAAGCCAAGAGCTGATGTTCATGGCCCGCCATTGGCTCTTCTCTTTGTGTTTCCGCTGCAGGGTTTAGATCAGTCCCTCTGAAGAATGGATACAGTGAAGACATCGAGTTGGCTTCCCTCCTGGTTTTCTGTGAGATGCGGCCAGTCCTGGTGAGTGGGGGAACGCTGACAAGTTGTACATGGTGGGAAAAGAATAGAAGTACTGTGGACTAATGAGCTGAAACCCTTCCTGGACCAGTTAAGGTCCCGAGCTTTTCCCCTCAGCATCCTTTCTTGAAGAGTGCTGTAGGATTCTATAGGAGGAGGTCCTTGGAAGAAGTTCCTCTTGGTTCTTGTCACCTGGACAGATGATGCTCTTCCAGAAGAGTTCATGCTTTCTTGGGTGTGTTGCCCACCTGTTGGCCTTGGGTTACGGCTTCAATGACCCAAAAGAACATTCGATGAAGTCATCCTGGTCTGTGTGGGGGGAGGGAATGGATCCCTGACTCCCATGGGTGTGGTGACTCTGGTCCTTTTGTTTGCCAGAGTCTTGAAGAGTCTTAGCTTCTCCTCTGACTAACCAGCTTGGTTTGTATGTTGTAGTCACTTTTTATCACCATGACCAAGGAGAATTTGTTTGGCTCATTTTTTGGAAGTGATCCAGTCCTCTGTGGTGGGGAAGGCACAGTGACTGTGTGGTGGGGGAGAGTTTGTACAGCTACTTGCTCAGGAATCAGGAAACAGAGACCAGATAGGGACTGGGACTGAGTTAAAAATGTCCAGGCCTGACATCAATGACCCACTTCCTCCACGGCTTCCTAGCACCAGCTGGGGACCACATGTTTAAACATGTGAGTCTGTGTGGGTCATTTTGCATTCAAATCATAATATGTAGATGTGACAGAAAGATCTTGACCTCACTGAACAATACTGAAGAACACAATGAGTTTGTACCAGGCTCCGATAGATGCTAACCCATGTAGCAAGGATTTTTGTTTCTTTTTTCTTTTATTGAAAATAGATTTTTTATACAATATATTCTGATCATGGTTCTCCCTTCTCCCAACTCCTCTGAAGATTTTCCCCTACCTTCTCTCGCACTGGAATTCACACCCTTTCCTTCGTTAAAAAACAAACATCTAAAGAATAATTATAAAACAGGATAAAACAGGACCAAACCAGAATAGGACAAAACAAAGAAACAGGAAAAAATGTCAAAGAAAGAGCATGGCATACACACATATAGACTCAGAGACACATGTGTACATAGGCAGAGAAATCCCCTAAAACACAAAGCTGGAAATATATATATATATATATATATATATATATATATGAATGAAAAGGACCTGTAAGGTTAAAAAAAAAGACCCTTTCAAAACTTAATGAGACAAAGAAACTCAAGATGCCACTGAGTCCATTTCATGACAGCCATCTATTACAGGGCATGGGGTCTCCTCTTAAGAGTGGTAGGTTTCAGCCGGGCGGTGGTGGCGCATGCCTTTAATCCCAGCACTTGGGAGGCAGAGGCAGGCGGATCTCTGTGAGTTTGAGACCAGCCTGGTCTACAAGAGCTAGTTCCAGAACAGGCTCCAAAACCACAGAGAAACCCTGACTCGAAAAATAAAAAAAAAAAAAAAAAGAAAAGAAAGAAAAGAAAAAAAAAGAGTGGTAGGTTTCCCAGTGAGACTCCATTGGAGAGAAGTCATTTTTCATTTGTGAATAGTTATCAGTTGGAGATAGGTGCTGGGGACTTGCGTCCATTTCTCTCAGCTCTGGGACTCTATCTGGTGCAGACCCCCGCAGGCCCTGTGCATGCTGCCACAGTATCCTTGAGTTCATATGTGCCTGGGTCCTATTGCATTTGGAAGGCCTTGTTTTCCCTGGTGTCCTCCATCCTTACTGGCTCTAACAATTTATCTCCCCTTTCATGGGGTTTCCTGATCCCTGAAGGGAGAGATTTGGTGAAGGCCTCCCATTTAGGACTGAGTCTTCCAACATTTCCCACCCTCTGCACATTGTCCAGGTGTGCGACCCCTTTCCAGCCAGTTCTGTGTTCATGCTGTGGTAGAAAGGCCCAAGCAAGAGCATCTGTGTAAGGTCCTTCCTTACTGTGGCTGAGTGAGCAAAATACTTCATGGGTTTTTATTTATTTATTTATTACTTATTTTTTTATTAAGAATTTTTTAAAATACAGTCTTTTCTCGTTTTACATAGCTATCCCCGTTCCCACTCCCTCCTCTCCTCCTGCCCATCCACTCCTCAGAAAGGGTAAGGCTTCCCATGGGGAGCCAACAAAGTCTGACACTTCACTTCAAGGCAAGACCAAGGCCCTTCCCCCATCTAGGCTGAGCAAGGTATCACTCCAAAGAGAATGTGCTCCAAGATGTCATTTCAAGCACTAGGGATAAATCCTGGTCCCACTGCCAGTGGTCCCAGACTGCCTAAGCCTCACAACTCTGGAGTATTACTCAGCAGTTAAAAAACAAAACAAAACCATAGCACCTTGAAATTTGCATGCACATGGAAGGAACTAGAAAAAGACCTCCAGGATTTTAAAGCTCTCCTCTTCAGAATGAATGAGGCACAAGCCAGCTTATCATAAATAGGACCGAGATGCTTAGTAAATCTATTAAGATACAACCTTTTCGTATGATTACCAAAACCCTCAAGGGCTGGGGAGATGGAGCAGCTGGTAGAGTGGCCACAGGTGCAGAGACCTGAGTTCTGATCCTTGACACTCACCCAAATGCCAGACATAGCAGGGATAATCTGTAATGCCCGGGCAGGGACTAGAGAGGAGAGGACTCCTGGGGCTTGGTGGCCAGGCCAGCCAGTCAGTGAAACCCAGGTCTGTGAGGGACCCTGTCTCAAACAGTAAAATGGAGGGAAACTGAAGAAGACACCTAACATTGACCTCTGGCCTCCACACGGATGTGCATACATACACAGCCATATGCATATGCGCACACATACATACACATGCACACGTGCATACACATGCACACATACATACACACACACATACATACACACAAAAACCCCTGCGTACAGATTATATTTGGAGAGAAAAGTAAAATCAGTATCGAGTTCATTTGCTTTCTTTATTTCCTAGGTGTGTGTGTGTTCGTTCAAACCACATACGCACATGCACACACCAGACTTTGGCATTTTTCAAATTTGGCACCAGGATAAATCTTTGTAGGATGTTTGGTAGCATCCGCGCTTTTTGTCCACTAGATGCCAGCAGCACCTACCTCATACAACAGCACAAACTCCCTCCAGGCATTGTCCCCCGTCTCTCAGGTGACCATGTCCTTCTCTGAGAAACCGCCGCTTGAAAATGAGATTCTAAGCACCTTTCTGTATTAGATTCTGCCATTAAGTAGATTGGCCATAAACTCAGTATTCCTCCAAGTCAGACGTTTAGATGGAACCCATTTACCCCTCAGGCTCTCAGGCCCGTCTCCTTGTAGGTTTCCCTTCACTTAAGTCTGAATTATTCGCTTAGGCTCCATTCCCAGATATGGAATGAGTGGGATCGGATAATTTCGCAGGGTGGTAGAACTGCAAACCGAAGCCTTGAAAACAAGGAAGCCAGAAGAGGCTTTGCTGAGTCAGGCGCCCTGCCCCACCGCCCACTGCCGGGTGTGGGGGCTTCTTCCCTCCATTGCCTGGGGGAGCAGAAGCTGTGGGGGGGGGGCTCTGTGCGTATAAAGCCCATCTGCAGGCAGTTTCATGGAGAAACCAGGCAGTAAACACGGCTGCAGAAGGCAGAAGGCTAGCACTTTGCAAAGCTGTTGTAAACACCCCGGAACCGTTATAAATAAATTATTAGGGATCACCGACAGCAGAGAGAATGAGTAGATTTGAAAGAAAATTGTGCTTAGCTAGCCTTGGTTTCCTTGATGAGGGATGCCTGGTGTGTGGGGGACCCCACTGTTGAGTGCGGGGATTAGGGTTAGGTATGACGTTCTGAAGGGAAAGGTTCTCTCTTCCAGGTCTGTTCCTTCAGAGATGTGCCTGAGCGCGTGCGCTTTTCTTCTTAGCTGCTGCCTCCTGAGCCTTTGTTTAATTGCGCATCTGTCACCTGGTTCTGTACCACCCCCAGCTGCCAGTTGGCATTTCCATCCATGCCAGGATGAAGGCCTCTCTCAGAGGCGGTACAGGCCACACGCGCAGCCGGCTAGGCTTCCTCCTTGACGTTTAGAGTCCAACCTTGCTGGATGTGTCGCTATAACCTCTGGGTGCAAGAGCCAGCAAGCCTTTTCTGAGCAAGGGATGGATCCATTGAGAGCCCCGATGGAATTTTCCCATGAAGTATTTGTTGAAAGAGAGCTTAATGCGTCAGAAATCTGTCAGTAAATACTTCAGCTCTCTTCCATAGAGGCCCTTTACACGCCACAATCGCTTTAACGGTCCTCAGTCCCGTACCGTGTTTGCCAGATACGTTTTCAAGGGGTATTTTGGTACTGTTTTATTCCTTGCTATATTTAATTTGGGGAGCAGGGTAAAAAAAAAAAGAGGGAGGTATAACGTCCCCACAAACAGCCAGTTGATAGCTCGCTGTTCCCTTTGCCCTGGCTTTTTCTTTCTTTTTTTTTCCCCTGCACGTGGTATTTGTGAAGTTGATTTCACACATGTGCCCTTTTCTTCTCCGCAGATGGCTTGAAGCAGCTCTTGTCTGGTGTGTGGTTTTCAAAGCCCTCAATGCTTTGTTTCGTCAGCCGTAGTCCCCGAGTCACTCGGGCCCTCTCTCGTTGCCGGGTGCTTTAGTTGTTGGTAGGGTTTTAGTCTTTGTTGACTCTGTAAGTAATAAAGGTCATCACATAACTTCTTTTTGATTAAAAATATTCCCGATGGCTAGATATTTGGCAGTGGGACGGTGGAGCAAAGAACAAGAAAGGCTCACACCTTTTTCTTTGTGGCAGTGGTTCTCAACCTAGGGGTCGTGACCCCTTCGGGAATTGAACTAGGAGCTGTGTAGCAGGTATACTGCGTATCAGATATTTATGTAACGATTCATGACAGTAGCCAAATTATAGTTATGCAGTAGCAGTGAAAATAATTTTATGGTTGGGGGCCACCACACCATGAGGAACTGCCCGAAGGGCCCCAGCGTTACGAAGGTTGAGAACTGTTGCTTTAGGAGGAATATGTTGTGAAAGTCTGCAGTATCTTTAGGTCAGCATGTTAGAGCCAGCCTTGACACTTAGTGGAAGGGCTCTCTGCCCAGAGGCCCTGCGTTTGAGAGATGCTGAACACACACCTGACCACCAGGGAGCAAGCAAGCTGATGTGTACCTGGCAGGGATCTTTGAGAAAACCAGTTTCCCCAGGAGCCTGGTTTGGGTTGGTCTGTGTTTTGCTCTGGGCTGGTGGGAGCGAGGGACAGAGGTAGTGACATCCTCAGGAAGGCCAGCTGATCACAGCTGATGACACAGTCCAGCCCAAGTGTGGATTCTTTGGAGCAAAACTATGATGCATTGGTGGCTTTGAAAATCATGTAAAACAACAGAGGAATAAAAATGCTAAAAAGCCTCCGGTGAGGCTGGGAGGGGGCATGCTTATAAAATCCAGAATTCTGGAGAACCAAGAGCCCAGCTGGTCTGGGAGTTTTTGAAGTTCAGAATTATCCCCGCCTCCCCCCCCCCCCCCCCCCCGCCCATGCTGGGGAGGGATCTGAAGACGTAGATTAAGACCTTCCGTGTGCTGTACCAGCTAGAGATTGGTCATGTCAGCTCCAGAGAGAGAGATACCGCTGTGCCTGCCTCCACAGATCCGATAACATAACACGGATACTGATGGGACAAAGTCCCAAGCTGCACGGGACAAAACTGGCACCCACACCAGGAGGAAGAAAGGCCCACTGTGTAGCTGGAGTGAGCAGTGGGCAGTGAGCTCTGAGACAGAGGGCACAGGCACTGTGGGGAGCTCTTTGTGGAGCCCTGGAGGAGGATTCTGGAACTGGAAATAAAAAAGGAACTCTGACTACTTATCTAATGAATATTTCAATGTCAAGAAAAGAGGCCTATGTTTAAGGCAAGAGTGGCCGAAATCCTTCAGAATCCAGAACATGACCACTAGAGATGGAAACTGTATGGGGAATGGCAGGCTGGGCATTCATCAGGCAGTTGGCAGAGGGCAAGTCTCTCTAGGGTCACTTGATTCAAGGGGATGAATAGAAAAATGGCAGGCAGAGCCGAAGTATATTGAACTCTGAGGATGAAGAACCAGGCACCCAAACACACTGGAGTATGTGTAAGGTAGAGTCTAGTATCCGACTTGTCCTCATTAGTACTGAAAATTGAAGGACAGGAACATGCCCCCTGCAGGCTCGCAGGAGGAGTTAACGCAGTGCCCAGCTGCCTACCTGTCAGGACGGTAAAAATGCTGTGTTGGGCTGGGGAGATGGCTCCGTTGATAAGGTGTCTGCGTTTGGGTTCCAGTACCCATGTAAAAGCCAGGCTATGTGGAACACATCTTTAACCCCAGTGCATTCTGGGAAAAGTAGGACAGGCAGATCCCTGGAGCTCATTGGCTGGATAGACTGGTTAAGCTCTGGGTTCTGTGAGCAACCTTGTCTCAAGAACAAACAAAAAACCAACAATAACAAAGCAATAACATAACAAAAACAAAACAACCCCCCCCCCAAAAAAAAGGGTGGCCAAGGCCTAGTGGTGCATACCTCTAATCTCAACACTCAGCTTCAGGAGAGGCAGAGGCAGGTAGCTGTGTGAGTTCAAGATTGCGTTTCCCAGCCAGCCAGGGCTCCGCCGTGAGATCCTGTCTCCAACACAATTAAGGTGGAGAGGGATGGAGAGAGACACCCGACATTGGCCGTTGGCTTCTGTGCTCGCCCACCCTCCACAAACGCATTTCTGAGTTTACAAGGATTTCACCTAAAGAACACCCCTAGGTGGCCCCCATACAAAAGACACTTCTAGACCGTCAAGTGCGGCGGTGGAAAAACCAGGGAACTCTGTGTGTGATTGCGTCTTATGGGCTTGAGAACGCTGGTGAAGGTCTCGTGAGGCTATCAAGTAAGTGTGCACGAAGCAAGTACGCTATAATGAAAAGATTCTCTAATCGGAACTAGAAATGACCAGCACAAAAGCCAGGTCAGATAAGCGGCCTAAAGGCCTCACCCCCGATGGCTGGGGACTGGGCTGACGGTGCTCTGAAGAGGAGAGTATCATTCTGATATTTTGATGTAAAAGAGAAATGCCATTTTAAATGAGATGGGTTGAAAACCCAGCTCTATGGAAATACATGAGGCCCCCGGGGGGGCTGCAAGGAGGAAAGAATGCACAGAAACTTAGCCAGGAGAGTAAACAAACAAAGGGTTTCATCCGAACAGGAATCAGAATGTATAGGAACCACAGTGACATGGGTGAGGACTTCCGTTTAACTGGGCAGCTGGGCTGGACTCTTATTAGGGCAGGAATCCAATAATGCGGAGTTTTCAAGAAGCCTAAGCACAAATTACGAAAGGCAGAAATTGGAGCATTGGAAATGGACAGAAGAATACGGAGAAAAGCAGGACTGTAAAATTAAATACTAAAGGCTTCCAGCCACAGTGGCACATGCCTGTAGTCCCAGCTAGGATGTGGGCTGTGGCAGGATTGCACCAGCTTGTCACCCAGTCTCAATCACCCGCTGAGACTCTACAAAGTACAAAATCCTATAAAGCATCAAGAGGAACAATTCGGAATGATCAAGAATGAGTTTCCAAAAGACATGGCAGGAAGACGTTTGTGAAGTCAGAGCTAATTCAGATTCAGGATGCATCTTTGAGCCTGCTGAGGTCCTCAGTGGGTAAAACTGCGTGTTTCGAAGCTGAGGACTGAATCCAAGCCCCCAGACCTACAGGCTGGAAGGAGAGACCTGACTCGACCTTCTTGCTTGCCCTCTGGCGCATCTGCCCCTAAGAAAATAAATGTAAAAACATAAAAATATGTTTTCATAGTCCGGGTGATCCTGTGCCCACAACAGTAAGCCCACTGTCGTTTGACTTCAGATATAAACCTCTGCATTCTGCAAATGGATAAAAATCTCTTTACTTGGGAATTTTGTGAACTTGATTGTGTCCTGGGTCAAAGCAAACCTTCCTGTACCTTTAAATACGATGATTGTATTTAAATTGCCGGTGACACCATCAAGTTAGACAGACATTGAGAATACTTGGTGTTTGAAAACAAGAACTCCCAGGGCTGGAGAGATGGCTCAGAGGTTACTGCATTTGCAGGGGACCTAGGTTTGGTCCCCAGCACTTGCAGGACAGATCCCAACTGCCTGAAACTCCAGATCTAGGGAATCCAAGATCCTCTTCAAAGCCACCAGACATGCACATGGTGTACATGCATACATGTAGGCAAAATATTCACGCATATATGATAAAATAAATCCCACAGAAAGACAATTATCACATGTACTCATTCATAGGTGGTTTTTTAACATAAAGCAAAGAAAGCCAGCCTACAAACCACAATTCCAGAGAACCTAGACAACAATGCAGACACTAAGAGAGACTTACATAGATCTAATCTATGTGGGAAGTAGAAAGTAGAAAAAGACAAGATCTCCTGAGTAAATTGGGAGCATGGGGACCTTGGGGGAGGGCTGAAGGGGGGAAGGGAGAGGCAGGGAGGGAAGCAGAGAAAAATGTAGAGCTCAGTAAAATCAATAAAAAGAGAGAATATCCTAAATAAGAAGCAAACATTACTTGAAAATTGTGAATGAAATATATGTCACACCCTATGCAGGCGAACCTTATTTTCTCAAATATTGTATATGTTGAGGATTTGGGGAAGTGAAGGCTTGAGGCGATCCTGCATGGTGCCCTTTAAGCAGCCTTTACTCTCAGCTCGTGATTGCTTTGTGTGTCCCTGTCCCATCTGAATATATTCCAGTGTTCCAGCATGTGGTGGATTATTAAGGTCACTGTGAAGATCTGTGATCTTTGATCTTGCTGTTGTGGCTGTTTGGGGGGGCGCCACAGGCTGCTCCCTGGTGAGACTCTGGACTGATAATTGTCTGTGTTCTGACTGTTCTGTGGACTGGCCAATGTCCTTCCCTGCTTCTCCTCTGTTCTCCTCATCCCCCGAGACACAATTAAGAGCATCAGTTAATAAAATATCCCAGTGGCAGGAAGAGCCACACATCTGTCACTTTAAATCAAAAGCTAGGAATGGCTCAGCTTAGTAAGGAAGACGTGTTGAGAGTGGAGACAGGGCAGAAGCTAAGGCTCGCATACCAGTTAAGCTGTGAACGCAAGGGAAAGGCTCTTGGGGGAAAAAAAAGCTACTCCCGTTAAGTGCAGACGAGACACCTTATTTCAATATGGAGGAAGCTCCAGTGGTCTGGTTAGAATTCAAGGCCGTCATAGCAGTCACCTAACCAAAGCCCCGATTCTCCACAGTTCTGTGAAGGAAGAGGGAGGTGAAAAAGCTGCAGGGAAAAAAAAAAATAACAGAGTCAGCAGGGGGGTTCATAGCCTTTAAGGGAAGAAGCCAGCTCAAGTCGTCACAGTGGGAGATGAAGCGGAGGGTGCTGATGCAGGGCTTGCAACAATTTATCCAGGAGAGCCAGTCAGAGTCCCCTGACTACGGATGAAGGAGGCTGTGTGGTGTAGTCTCTGTGTAGATGAAATAATCTTCTCTTGGAAGCGATGGCAGCTTCTGTAGCTACAGAGAGATGTCAATGCCAAGCTTCAAAAGACAGTCTGCCTTTGGCTAGGGGCTAACGTAGCTGGCGGCTATATGTGAAGCGGTAGTTTACCATTCTAAAAGCCCCGAGGATTATCCTAAATCTACTCTGCGCTCTGGAGCCTGGGTGACAGCACATCCATTTATGACATGATTTACTGGAGCATTTAAGCCTGCCATTGAGACCTCAGAAGAGAAATTCCCTTTCCAAGTATTGCTGTGCGTTGATGGTGCGCTGGTCACCCAAGGGCCTACCGGAGATGTAGGACAAGATTAATGTTCTCCTGCCTGCGGATGCAACATGCCTTCCGCAGCCCACATATCAAGGAGTGATTTTGACTCCTGAGGCTTATTATTTAGGGAATTAATTTCCTAAGCTGTGGCGGCTCGAGGTATGCTTCGCATGGAGAACTTTCTAGAAAGGATTTGCCTTTCTAGAAGCCACTTAGAATGCTGGTAATTCTTGGCAGGTCAGAAAGGCAATATGCAATAAGTGGATTGCCATTCCCATGGATGCAACTGTAGGTGGGCCTTGGTGGGAAGTAGAGCCAGAAGACCCGTCCTCAACAAACCACTACAGCATTGGTCCTCAGCCTTCCTAGTGTGCAACCCTTTAATCCAGTTCCTCATGTTGTGGTGAGCCCCAACCATAAAATTATTTTCATTGCTGCTTCATAACTGATTTGCACTGTTATGAAGCATACTGTAAGTATCTGTGCTTCCTGAGGGTCTTAGGTGACCCCCGTGAAAGGATCGTTAACTCCCAAAGGGGTCATGACCCATGGTTTGGGAACCGCCATGCTACAGTCATGTGATAACATTGGAATGGAGGAGTTGGGTGTGAATGAGCCAAGAAAGAGCAGCTCTGGCAGAGATGCCGTGTCCATCGGTGAGAGGGCAGCAAATGGATGGACATGCAGTCAGTGACCCAGAGGCGGGGTTCACAGGACGTGCCGCTGTGTATCAAAGCGCATGCTCCTCACCTGCTCCCCACTTCTAGCTGTTTATAGAAGTGCAACACAAGACAGCCAGCATCATGAGGGTGTGTCTGTGTGCCTGTGGGGCTAGAAGAGGGTGTTGGATTCCCCAGGGCCTGACTTAGGGGTGACTGTGAATTGCCCCGATACAGGTGTTTAGAACTGAACACTGGTCCCTGCAGGATCAGCAAGAACTCTTAATGACTGGGTCTTCTCTCCAGCTTCCACCTTGGTTTTGAGGTAGCTCTCAATGCCACAAAGCTTACTAATTAGGCGAGGCTGGCTGACCAGTGAGCCCCTTGAATCTACCTGTCTCTGCCTCCCCAGAGCTGATAATAAGTTTGCCCTGCTCTGTTCGGGGTTTTCACATGGGTTCTGGGGGTCATCTTCACGCTTACAACCCAAACACTTTATTGAGCGAGCATCTCCCGGGCTCTACTTTGCCTTTTAAGTCCCTTGCATCGTATGAAATCGTCTGCTCTCTGCCACCTCTGCCCGCACTTGTGGCACCCTTTCTTCCCTGGGAACGTAGTCCTGCACTGACAGCCACGGAGTTAGGTAAAAAGCCGGAAGGTGATCTGACCAAGTGACAAGCAGGTTCAACTCAGAAAGGTGTGCAGTACCCTTGTGTTTCAGGGTTTCATAGAAAAGTGGCGTTCGGAAGACCAAGGGCCTTAGCCACTGCTAGCTTCTGCTGGAGGACATGATGGTGGTGCAGAGGCTGGAGCCGACAGGAGAGACTCCAGTTTTGGCATCGCCACAGTCACCTGGGGTTAAATTAGGCCCTGGACTCCGGGAGCGGTCCCGTTGCAAACCCCCTCCCCCCTCTCGCGCTCTGTCCCTACGGGGCACACCTGTGAGAGCCCAGGTGTGTTTCCCACGCTGGCATGGCCATGCCCCTCACAGGGTTGGTTGTTCTCCTTCCTCCCCCCCCCAGGAGAGCGAAGAGGAACTCTACTCCTCCTGTCGCCAACTGAGGCGGCGGCAAGAAGAGCTCAATAACCAACTCTTCCTGTATGACACGCACCAGAACCTGCGCGGAGCCAACCGCGATGCCCTGGTGAAGGAGTTCAACGTTAACGAGAACCAGCTGCAGCTGTACCAGGAGAAGTGTAACCGGAGGTAGGTGTCAGTGGGTATCGTCACCCCCGTACCTCCGTGTGTGCAGTCTTGGAGTTTCTAGCAATGACCTCAGCACCAGGGGCTTCTTTTTATAATGCTCAAGAACCCGCTGCTTCCGTTCTGCAGAACCTGTTTTCTCCACAGATGTTTCAGTCTAATAATGACAATCTAATTTCAGTCTAATAATGACAGTCTATGGTGAGCACCGGTTGTTTGCTTTGGCTGTACTGGGGAAACCCGGAGCCTCATAAATGGCCAAGCAAGCACTCTCCTATTAAGCCGCAGTGACTACTAATTTCTGAGTTGTCCTTACTGAGTGGTCAGCTGTAGGCCAGGTGGTTCAGATCGGAGCAGAATTCTCCCCAGGGGAGGCTTCTAGTTGTGTCCCGGACACGGGGTGGGTGGGAGAGGCAGCCAGTGGTGCTGCGTATTCTCGGACCAAGCATCAGACGAACTCATCTTCAGAGAACACGTCACGAGCTACCCACCCAAGGTCTGTTCCCATTGGATCCTTGGAAAAGCTGTTGTCACCTTGTTTACCAAGGAGGGAGTGGAGATTTCCGGAGTCTCAGGGTGTGTGAGGAGCCCAGAGCCGCCTCTACTCAGCCATAAGTGATCACACCCACTGATGGGATTCAATCTGTTTCTTTTCAGGTTGAGAGAGAAGAGAGTCAGCAACAGCAGGTTCTACTCCTAGAAGCCGTGTGCGTTTGTGTGTGTGTGTGTGTATGGGTGTGTGTGTATGGGTGTGTGTGTGTGTGTGAGCATGTATGTGTGCACGAGTGCGCACACGCACGAGTATGTCTGGGTTTGGGGGAGCTTTATGATCAGCCCCTAGGAAGAGTCTCATCTGTGACAGCCATTGTCCTCTCTCCGAGCCACTTTTGAGATGACATTACTGAAGACACCCTTATGGGCAGAAGGAGTTGGCGCATTTCCTGCTAGTTTTTTTTTTTTTTTCACCTTGGACAACTTTCTTAACTTATACTCCTGATAGAGGATCCCCAAACTGTGCTCCTCATGTTTGCCCTCCCCTGTCCCCGGCCTCATTGAATAAAGACAACTGTTTCAAGCCGTTAAGCTTCCTCTACATCTGTACAGCGAACAGGAATTCCTCTGTGGTGAACAAGATTCTGCCCATGACCCAGGTAATTGACTTCCTCAAAGGATGAGCTGAGACACGGGGAACTAATTCATTAGATTCTGAAAAGGATTTTAGCTAAGAGGCAAATGGCAACAATTAAGGCCATTGGATTCCACAGGACCCCAAAGGTGCCTGGTCAGGGGCTCAGCTCAATGTGTGTTAACTATCACCAGCTTGGAGGTTGGCTAAACAGATCAGCATGGAATCTGCTCTTAGGACAGTTTCTGTCTCGTGGCTGGTGGTACTGCAGTGTTGGGATGCCAGCTTCTTGCACATCCTGCTGTAGCCTGCCCCCATCATCATACCCAGGACCCCCTGAGTCTGGTGGGAGGCTGCTGCAAAGGTCCTGGGGCCACAGCCAACAGCATCATCGCTAGTCAAAAGAGGAAGCTGACAGATTGGTTTATAGGAACATTTCTCTGAGTTATTGAACTTGCTGGTGTATCAAGCTAAGTTTTGATGGCAGTGAAGTCAGGATGGTCCAGGAAGCCAATGGTCACTCCAGAGAGGCAGGCACACCCAATGCATGGTTACCTGGATGACATAATTTCGGTACTTTCAGGAATTAACATGTGTAGGTGTGCATGCGTGTGTATGTGTTTATGTATGTGTGTCTGTGCGTGTGTGCGTTTTGCTGGGGTAGAACTCAGGCTCATGTGCTATCCCGTAAGTCCCCAGCTTTATAATACCCTCAAAGGAGAAGCTAGGCAGGCAGTAAACAGCTTCTCAGTGAGTGGAGAATTGACTTGGGAGAACAGGTGTAACCGTTAACAGCTAGGAGCCGGGGGCTGGAGGAGGGAGCCAACGGCAAGCTGCTTCCTGGCAGAGTGGAATCTGGGGTCAGACACCCACGGGGCTCTCTCCTCCCCTTGGTGATATCCAGGATGCCGGGCTTAACGCGCACGCGCGCGCGTACGTGCATGCGTGCGTGTTGCTGGGGGAAAAGATGAAAAGTTAGTTCTGACCAAAGGACCCTGCCTCTTCATTTTCCAAAAATTTCCTGAGCAGGACTCCTTCATTACCGACTTTCAAGCCAAGGTCAGGAGCCCTCGGAGGAAAGCAGCTGTTACTGGGTTCAGGGACCACATCCAGCCTTGAGCTCCTGAAGAGAAAGACCTCCCGCAAAGCCAGGACCGCGTTAATGGCAGCCTGAGGAGGAGTGTTCCCTTGTGACTCCTCTGAACCCGACTTTGTATTTCATTTGATAATTGACAAGGAAGGAAAGGAGTCCTCATTATAGTGGAGTAGAAAGTAACTTTGATGAAAGGTTGGGAGAAGGCTGCGGGGAAGGACATGCCACGCTCGGTAGCAGTTTCCCGCTGGCTGGGACCAGGTAGTGGCTAGAACCTTACTTCTCCCATGTGGCAACATCCTGACCCCTTTCCATCACATTGCCACCTCTACACAGCAGAGCCTGGGCTGCTGCCACCCCTCCCTGGGCTCCCCTTGCCACCTTACTGTTTGAAAATCGAATTGCTAAGGCTGGAGTCTTCATTTGCTTAAAATGGATGTTTTTTCTACTGTATCAAAGAAAGTGAGAGGGGACAGGGAGAAGGCAACAAGAAGCATCTCTTTGACCCTGGAGGCAAGACGTCCGCGGAGAGCCACACTCTGCAGGGCAGGGGCAGGCAGGAACAGCTGTAACAGGGAACTGGTAAGAACATCGTCTTCTTTGTCCATTGATAGAGACTGTTTGGTGGGGCTCATCTATCCTGAGCTGCATTGGGTCATGTATTGGTTTGACTGTTGGTGGTTGGTGTCAGAGTCCGAGTGGGCTGTCCTGATGCCATGTGTCCTAACTGTCTAGAGAGCAGGCCACGGGTATCTCGAGTGACAGCAGCGCTGGTGACACCAGCCATGTACACTGTTAGGTGACACTGGTTTGCTCACTGTCCTTGGTGTATGATTTGGGGCACTGAGAAAATACAAAGCTGGGGTGGCAAGGTCACTGGGTGTGGGAGACTTCACTAGATAAAGTTATATATTTGTGTGCTGTGAGGTCTTGGTGTTTGGTAATTAAACGGGCTATAAAGCCTTGCATTTCCCAAGGTGATACCAGGATCCTCTGCTTACCTTGGTGCATGGGTCCAGTCTTGTTGACAGAGGTTTCTGTCCCACCCAGTCCTATAGACCATTCAGTCCCAAAGAAACGTACAGAGGGTGGGAGGTGGTGGCACACGCCTTTAATCCCAGCACTTGGGAGGCAGAGGCAGGTGGATCTTTGTGAGTTCAAGGACAGCCTGGTCTACAAGAGCTAGTTCCAGGACAGGTTCCTAAAAGCTACAGAGAAACCCAGTGGCAGGGAACCCTGATTGCTCTTTGGGCTGGTGAGGGAGGGGGACTTGATTGGGGGAGGGGGAGGGAA
>NW_026067927.1:23566476-23574298 GCF_014885135.2 Alexandromys fortis
GGGAAGATTCTAGCCTAAGTCCATCGTGGGTTGCAGCTGCCTGGGAGAGCAGAGCATGGCGGCTGTCCGGTCCCTCTGGAAGCAGCGCAGAGTCTGACCTCACTTCCTCTTCTGCCCAGAATTCTATTCTGTTTACTCCTCCCATCTATGTTCTAACCTATCAGGGCCAGCCAAGCAGTTTCTTTTATTGCTCAGCCAATGAAATCAACAGATTGATATGACACTCCCACATTAACCCATGAGAAGGGTAAAGTCACACTCTCCACCCAACCCCTTACAAAAAGTTTCTCTATTTTATTTTCACTTTTTTTTCCTAGATGAAAAGTCACTTTCTTTCACTAAGACCCACTCTTTAGAACCCCACAGTTATAAATCAACACATGACTCTCTCTGCAATTGTTGGCCTTTGGAAGGTTTAGTGCTAGAAAGACAGAATAAGGTTGTTTTAATCCTCTGTGTTTCTCAGCAAAGTGGGGGCGATGCTAGGAATGCCGGCCATGGCATTTCCTTGCCAGCTGTTATGCCTGGCACACAGGAAACTGTTGTTTAGCCATCAGTGATGAAACTAGTCACTCCAGTCCAAAGACTTTAGAACACACCATGACAACCCTCGTGGTAGAACATGAACAAGGCATGTAACAAACAAGGAGGAAATTAGATCTGTGACATGATCATTTTTTCAAAAAGGACAGTTAAAAGTCAAACACAGGAAATCCATTAATCCGTATATTGCCACATGGCTGTGGCTTACCAGCAAGGTTCTGTCCTGCGCCTGTCTCCAACAGGGTACATGGCTTTTCGTGACTCTGCCGTCTTTCTCCCAGCATTCACTTTAGTCATCCCCCCAGCTCTACTCTGCCCTATCACAGGTCAAGGTAGCTTCTTTATTCATTAACATAGAAATAACACATACAGAAGGACTTTCCACACCAGGTTCAAAAGAGAACCCAGAGAACAACATATAGACATGCCATAAACAGTCTAGGGTACCCGAGTCTATAATAGGATCCCCATTCTTTCCACTGTTTCCACATTTAAGTCATTCTTGTCCATAGACACATAAATTGGGTCCTGCGGACACTCAGTGGCCCGTTGCTTTGTGAACTCTGAAAACTGGTGTGATAGTTTTAATTGTCAACTTCCCACAACCTAGAGCCACTTGGAAAGAGAGCTTCAGTTGATGAAACTGTCCAGACCAGCTTGACGCATGGGCATGTATATGGGGGATTTTTTTCTGAACTGATTGATGCCCATTGTGGGAGGTACCATTCCCTAATTAGTGAGATCCTGAATAGTAAAAGGAGCCATGTGTTTATTCTCTCAGCTCTTGACTAGAGAAGCTTTAAGTTCCTACCTTGAATTCCCCACAATTATGGACTGTAACCCAGAAGTATAAGCCAAATGAACCCTTTATTCCCCATCTTGCTTTGGTCAAGGTATTCTATTACAGAAACAGAAATGAAACTAGGAAAACTGGTGTGGCCTGTTCTGTGCCCACTGAACACATTTATATTAGTGTCACTCCTGGGCTTGACCCCTGCCTTACACCACACATACAGGGGTGGGCCAGGACAACGTGCCCAAACAGGTGTCCACTTGACCTTTCGCAAAGAACTAAAGCGACAGGTGTCCAGCTATAAATTAAGGGGAGAGGTTATGGGAAAAAAAAAAACCAAACAAACAGAAATCACCAGTATAAAGACACAATCCCTGTAAAATCCCAGAGACTTGGGGCAGCAGTACAGCAAGGCAGAGGCCATCACCTGCTATCTATCCATCTGCGATGCTCCACAGCTGAGTGATTCCCTTCTGCATGAGTCAGGATGACAGAAAGGGTTCAGCAAAGTATCATTGCAGATGCTGGCTGTCCTCTGCCCTGAAGGGTCTCAACCACTGCACTGTCTTAAAGGGTTTTGAAGTCTCCATGGTAGCATGGCTTTGGAAAAGGACTCTGCTTGACTTGTGATGAGCCTGCAGGGTCAGAAAGCCAGGAGCCCTCTTAGTCAGGGAGCTATTGTATAATTTTTAACTTCTTAAGAGGCCAGAGACTCCTGAAACTCTCATCCCTAGCACCCCACAGACATTCTGCTGAACGGGCTCAGTGGATGGCTGTCCCGGAGCCAGAGGTGACTCAGCACAGTGACACTGTTGCAGACACGCTAAATGCTGTAGCATGGGGAACATGCCTTCATGCTGTCCTCAGGAACTATGTGTCGTCGGCCTGCTCTCATGACTGGGGTGTGGCTAGTCACTTACAGTTTTGTTTGGGCGCTAGAACAATGGGGTAGGGGTCACAAGAAAGCAGATTGGAGCTTGAAGATATCTTTCAAACTACTATGTTCAGACATTAATAAAGAAAAAAAGAATCCCTAAGGTATCAGGAATACCATTAAAAGATCAAATGCTTGCAATGTTGGCATATTCAAAGGGAAACATGCTAACTTTAAGAACAAAGAAAACTTATTGGCCAGATGTAGGATACACATGTATGAAATCATCAATTAATTAAAAACTCACTCAATGAAATAATAGCAGAAAACCTGCTAACTCTCGAAAAGACATGGGCACATATAGAAGGACTGCAGAATCCCAATAGAGAATGGAAAAACATGCTCAGCTGACATACTGTAGCCAAAAGTTCAGGGCAGAATTTTAGACCCCTCACGAGTAAATGACAAGCCTCATTTAAGGGCACCCCTGTTAGACTACCAGCAGATTTCTCAACAGGAACCCTAGGGGCAAAACAAACAAACAAACAAAAAAACCATGGGTTGCTATTTTTACATTTTAAGAAAAAAATTAAAAGCAATTGCCAATCAAGGTTAATATAATCAGGAAATTTATCCTAAGAACAGGAGGGGAAAATGCAGTCTGTTCAAGGAAGGGAGATGCTGAAGGAATTGAAGATCAACCTTTGGAAAGACACTTTTCAGAACTGATAAAGAAATGGAGACCTTCCAAGAACTGACGAGACTCAAGACTCCAGACATACATTAAAAACTGTGCCTGGGGGATTCCTCCATGCAGAGGTGAAGAAGGAGAAACATGAGAGCCAGTAATATCAGTGTCAAAAGGTTTGATTTTGAAGTTGTGTGTGTGTGTGTATGCAGTGCCCCCCAGAGGCCAGAAGATGGCGTCGGATCCCTGGATCTGGAGTTAGAGGTAGTTGTGAATTGCCCAGTGTGGGTGCTGGGAACTGAACAGTCATCTGCAAGAGGATTATGTGCTCTTAGATGCTGAGCCATCACTCCAGCCCAGGTAATTCATATATAAGCTTATTTATATATTATTCATATATCACCAATAAACCTAAAGAGAGATGTAAGCTCCCATAAATGATGCATCAGAGTTAAACTATACTACAGCTCAAATGCACTCAAGATACATTGACAGGACATTCTGTCCAGCAGCTGCAGAATGTACATTCTTTCAAGTAGCACATGGAACTTTCTCTAAAATAGACTACATATTAGGTCACACATCATCATCCTGGAGACTGTGGAGGGAGACCTGCTGGGAACAGGACTTCTAAGAAGCATGTCCTCTTTCTCAGTAGAGCTGGCCTTGGGTGGCACTGTGCTTCCCGAACAAGCTGAATAACAAGAGCGATAGGCATGATGGGAAGTCCCGTGTGTTGCCTGGAGCTGCCGTATTGATGCTACAAACTCAGGGACAGCCTCTGTAAGAGAAAACTACCCAGAGGAGCATTCAGATCACATATCCAATGTCAAGAAAATGAACAAAATATTTACCATTAAAAAACAAAACTCCCAAATGCTTTGGGGCTTAGATGTACCTACTGAAATACCAGCTTCCACTTGAATTCATTGAAAATGACTGAAAACCATGGAAATGGTCTCCATGTTGCTGGCAACACACTACAGAATCAGAGAGCCATTTTTGCTGTGACCTCAAGGTTGGTACTGGGAGTTTTATCAATGTATCATTGTGCAATGCCATTTGTATCAGTATTTATCTGCAGAATGGCTGCTTGTGGGAGGACTTTCTCCAAACGGTTACAGTCTGATATATGACTGTGGATAGCCGTTTATTGTAGATACTTCCAGGAACTGGGCAGGGTTTCACCTTGTGTCTTTCTTTGTATTTATCTGTGTTTGATGAACTATGGCCTATACTGCCAGGAACTGGGCAGGGTTTCACCTTGTGTCCTTCCTTGTATTTATCTGCGTTTGATGAACTATGGCCTCGTGCATCCATTTAGATTATCACACATCAGAGGACTCTCCTACCAGCCAATCTGTAGTTGCTGGCTACATCAGAGAATCATTAACATTTTCTTTAACTAGAGAATTCTACACTGACATTTCAGTGTTGGTTGAATACTACTGCATGCAAAATTTAGGGTTTATTTGTGCATTCCACTATACATGTACAAGATATGTTTTCCCACTCCAATCTGGTTTATAATTATTAATCTTTAAATTTTAATTCTTATATGTGTGTGAGAGTTTTGCGTGCATGTCTGTCTGAGCACCATATGCTTGTAGAAGCCCGAAGAGGGCACCAGATCCCCAGAACTACGTGAGTTGCTATGTAGGTGCTGAGAACTGAACGTGGGACCTTTGCAAGAGCTCTCCTTGCTCTCAACCACTGAGCCGTCTCTCCAGGCCTTGACGCTATGATTGCTACAAAGCATCCACTCCTCACTGGGGCCGCCACCTTCATTTCATACCCCACCATTGTGTGGGGCCAGTCACGTGATGAACTCTGTGTACAGACAGCTTTATCACTTGGGGTGGCTGCCGTGCTTGTGTGACAACTGGTAGGAGCTAGCTCATCTTATCCCTCTGCCAGGCCGGCGGTACCAAGGCTCCTATTGAGTCCAGATCATCCCACTTTGACCTCAAAGTCACCAAAGTCACCCTGGCTTACAGCAACAGCAGAGCCTCAAAGGATAGGCCACCCCCCCCCCCAAAGAGGACGACTGTCTGCGATGAGGAGACTGTGCCCTGGGGCGGGGCTGGTGCTTTGTGGTAGCTGAATTGCTTCCCTCAAGTGAGGACAGTCGTCACTCCTTCAGTGACCTCGCAGAAGCAGAATTGGGTGACAGAGCAGGTCAGGTCCCCCCCTCTACCAGCAATGATTAGTAATGCTAAGCTCTTGAACCCTGCCTCAGTTTGTCAACTATTCAAATCTAAAGTTCAGGCAGTTCCCAAGGATGGACTTGGGGGTCCCAGGGTCCCGTTCTCATAGCCACACTGATTAAGTCTCCGCCTTTGGCTCTCTAGTTAGTTGACTTCTATTGACGTATGGGGATGGCTGGCTGAGCCCAGTCCACAAGACTGTAGGAGCTTGGCCTTTTGCCCTAGAGTTTCAGGCATGGGGTCAAGGAGAAGAGAGTGTCAGAAAGTTGTCCTGGTGAAGCCAGTGTCTTACAGACATACATGCCAAACAGGTAAAAGACCTAGGGTGTCTGTCTGCGCCTCCCATAGACTTCCATAGGGGCCATCTGGAGGTGGGTGCTATGAACTGAGCTTGGATGGCTCCTGGGTCACAGCAGCCCACATCTTCCCAGGCTAAGGCTCATGAATATTTTACAGTATTGCCTCAGCATGTGTGCCTCACGAGGCAATCTTGGGGTGACTCTGAAACACCCAAGAGGCGTAGGCTGTGACATGGGAGGCGGTGGGAGTGCCGCTCTCCCGAATCAGCCTTTGGAGACCAGGGATGGAAAGTTCTGTGAGTTTCTGTGAGCATTCCAGGACTGAGGACACCAGGAGACAGATTATTGGATCCCCATGTTCTCTCACAGAAGGCAATTTTGGATTCCCACTGAAGCCCTGGATAACCCCCAACTCAGCAGTACACATTACAGAAACCCACAACCAATAAAAATGCAGAGTTGTGGGGCCCAGTCACAATGTATATGTCTTTAAAACACTCCGACACCTAAGGTTCAGGAAGCATTTGGGGATGGGGGGGGCACAGAAAGACTCTAAGAGCCAGAGGATTAGGGAGTTTGTTGTGACATTGGTTTCCTAGTAATATTAGAAGCTACACCCATAAGGTCTCACCAACACGACAACCCAAACATGAGCTGAGCTAGGATAACGCCAATGGACACACCAAAGGAGATAGGAAAGAGCCCACAAGGCCTCAGCCCTCCATAAAGAACTACAGGCAACTGAAGAGTGAGAGAGGTGGTCACCCCCGGGGAAGAGTGCACCAGTTGGTTGTCCAGTGCCACATGGTCACCCTTAAAACATACAAGTAACATTATATAGAATGAGTAGGTCATATTTCAGGATATATATGTGTTTGCATGAAATAACAATAAGAGAAGGGACCAGAACTTTGAAGGAGAGAGGAGAGGGGCATATAGCAGGGTTTGGAGGAAGGAAAAGGAAGGGAGAAATGTAATTATATTACAATCTCAAAACTAAGAAATATGAAGGAGAAGAAAAGAATAAGGGGGCAGGGTGGGGTGGTGCACTTTCACGATCCAGCACTTGAGAGGTAGAGGCAGGAGGATCCAGAGTTCTAGGTCACCCTCAGCTATATAAGCCAACTTGAGGCCAGCCTGGGCTATGTGAGACTTGTCTCAAAACCAACCAATCAATCAAAGAATAAGGGACAAAAAACTCCCAGTTATTGGCAGGTCCCCAGGCAGGCACATTGAGGTGAGATTCGAGGTCCCTCCCACCCCTGGATGGTCACCCTCACAGGAGCAGCAGAGAGGAATCATCCAAGTAGCCCCACACTGCCTGTTGGGTCATCCACACAGATGCCCATGCTACCCATCAAGGTGTGCATTGCTGACAGGATGGCGTGAGCCCTGCAGGAGGGAGATGTGTTTCCTTTCTCCGCAGGACCTCTGCATCAGGACCAACATCCAGTAGAGGACAAGGGCTTCAGGCTATCAACCTGACCATGGAAGGCAGCCTCACAGTCACTTCCAACCACATAGCTCATAGCTACAATGTCTGAGGAAGTCCCCACCAGCTGATAGAGGCGACCACTCCCGCTGTAAGACTAACTACTTAGGACACAAACCTTATTCCCTGTTGTCTTACCACACCTGTTTGAGTTATTGTAAGACCTGGAAACAGTGAGTCTTTTCATGGATATATGCCTTGTGCTCAAACCCACCAAGCTCAGCTAAAGAGGCCACAGGGAGGCCACAGGGCTCAGTTGGACACATACTCAATATGACGCAAGGCCTTGACACCACACTTCACATCTCGAGGAGAAAGTTGCTCACTGAGAAAGTCATTGCATGCAAGCAGAAGAAAGAGCCATCCCAACAGACACAAAATTCTTAATGCAGAAATGTAAAAAAAAAAAAAAAAAATAAGGTAACATGATGTCCACCACAACTGGGTAAGGACAACAACGAAAAGAAAACCCCAGATCAAGCTATGCTAATGACAATCGGTGTGAAAAATCTTGAGCAAAAGTATGTGCAGATTAAATTCAACAATACAGTGGAAAGCTCACACATCATAATTATGTTGGCTTAATTCCAGAAATGGAAGGAGGTTCAAGACACTCAAATCAATAAATGTAATACAGAAGAATAAACAGGCAAGGATATAAACCACACGATCATCACGATACATGTCAGAAGAACATTTCATAAAATTCAACTTCCCTTCATGGTAAAAGTCCTGAACAAATTCTGCATAAGAAGATCACACCTCAGCATAGTATAGGCTTCTACAAGTTCATAGCCCCTGTCTTAAAACTGAGGAAAATTAAGTATTTTTCCATTTATTTATTTATTTATTTATTTATTTATTTATTTATCTATTTATTTATTTATTTATTTAAGATTTCTGCCTCCTCCCCGCCACCGCCTCTC